>NC_133532.1:79998567-80126525 GCF_048544455.1 Silene latifolia | reverse complement strand
TCCATTGTTTCATCTGGGGTAATATCCGTATAAGACCCTTTAAATTAAGGACTATAACGTAAATTTAACATGCGATTATCGTCATAAAACATAAATACAATAGAGAAACGATAAGGAACAAGAATTAACCTCGGGTCCTTTATAGTGCGGCGTAAAGAATGTAAATCAAACGAGATTCCCTCCTAATTGTTGCACCCAAGATTTGTCCGAGATATGCCCTTGTGCTAGATGGTGTTCTCCGATTGCCATGCAATATTGGGAGAACTGATGTGAGTTTTTCGAGATGAGAGATCTCGGTTTTTCAGAGAAGAATGCTCTTCAAAACCCTAATCATTTTTCACTAATGATGATTAGGTCAGAAGGGAGGAGAAGCTCTCCCTTTTGATCTCCTAATCTCGGCCGAACCGAGTCCATGGGGAGGAAATGGGCTTTTCCATTTCCTCTTCATTTTAACTCGTAGTCCGTACCCAAATGACTAAATGTATATGACGCGGTCTTTATAAATCGTCATCGGTTATCGGCTATTAAAACATCAACTAATAACACGGGTTAGTTGAAGTATTAATACATGTCCGACAAAGACGATATTGTATAATTATATTCAATATACATTAATTAAATATAAATCGCTTATATTTAATTTTACGAATTAATCGTTAATTCGCCTTAGCCCATGATATCTAATCCGTATTAAATATAATATCTCAACATCACATTTTGACTAATTACTAGTCAAATAACTCGGACTAACCGGTTAGTCGATTTGGCATCTACATGAATGTATTTTCATACCGTCACGTCTCTCAAACGTATCCTATAGGTGTGACTTTTAGGGACCAGTTGATCACCGCCATCTGTATGACAATAACGTCAAACTTATCTAGCAAGCCAACCGTTATTGATAAACGTGGATCAACTGATAATAATACCAAAAGTATGCCCTTTGATCCTTTTAGAGGTTTATAAGTCCTTGCACTAACTGTTAAGGACACCAACCCCAACAAGCTCCCACTTGTCCGTACAAGTGTATGTGCAATGACGTTATCCGCACTAACTGGAGGACACAAGCTCCAACAAACTCCCACTTGTCCGTACAAGTGTATGTGCGATAATCGATTCTCATATTCATTTAAAATTTCTCCCACTCAATGTAAAACAATTTGCAGATCTGGATCCACAAAGGTCGTATTTTACAATCGATCCGGATCAAGAGTGGTTTTTCCGACTAGAGAGTAACTTAACTGATAAAACGAATCCGTATTCGAGCATGGCCATGCATTTCGATTCTGACTCCTCGAGTGGCCCTGAGAAATATCGAGTACCCGATAAAGGCTGAATATTTCCTTCAACTCGACTCCTTCCGATCTAAGCACAAAGATGAAATGACCCGAAAAAAATCTACTTGGCCCCCTGTTACGGATGACCGTGAGAAAGAAACCAAAGTCACCCAAAATCAGTAGTAGTCTCAAGAGACAATCGATAGTCAAAAGAATCGACTCTTAGGATCACCATGGAGGTCCTATCCACGACCGGGCACCGAATGTTATAAAACATTTAGGACTCCACGTCGATGTCACAATTGTGTCCTACGAAATATCCGTATAAATCGCCTCTCGTGATTGGTCAGATCAACCGGTTGACTTATGGCTCGTTGAACCCACCATCAACCAACGTCACAAAATAATTGCCAGAGTTATCAGCTCATGTGGGCAATTAAGGACCGAAAAGATATAATGTTCGTTCAGTTCACTTTGTGGTGTTCAAAATTTGTCGTACAAATCCACATGACAAACAAAATATATATATATAAAATATCAAAACGATGATGTCGTATAGAGTACAAGAGAGAATGAATCTGATCCATAAAAGAGTACTACAACTTAGGAACACGTTTAATTCCCATGGAATTAACGTGCCCTTCATGCTTATCTTGTCGTAATGCTTTAGTGAGAGGATCTGCTATGTTATCATCTGTAGCAATCTTTTCTATCACTACTTCCTTTTGCTCCACGTAATCCCGGATTAGATGAGCTTTCCGTTGTACATGTCTAGACTTGTTGCTAGACTTTGGCTCCTTAGCTTGGAAGATGGCACCACTATTGTCGCAATAGATGGTGATCGGGTCATTCGAACTGGGCACTACAGAGAGCCCATGTAAGAATTGACGCATCCATATCGCTTCCTTTGTAGCTTCGACGCGGCATAGTACTCGGACTCGATCGTAGAATCTGCTAACAGCTTTGTTTCGAACTCTTCCAGCTGATCTGCAGCGCGCCATTAAGAGTAAAAACGAATCCAGACCGAGATTTCGAGTCATCTCGATCCGTTTGAAGCTAGCATCTGCAGAATCGGTTGCGCATAGCCTTCGTTCGCCTCCATAAGTCAATGCCCAATCTTTAGTCCTCCGTAGGTACTTAAGAATGTTCTTGACAGCCAGCCAATGTGGTTCACCTGGATGCTGTTGGAATCGACTTGTCATACTCAATGCATATGCCACGTCCGGACGTGTGCATATCATGGCATACATGATTGATCCTATAGCCGAAGCATAAGGAATCCGTGTCATGCGCTCTTTCTCTTCCGTGTCTCGGTGCCCGAGACTTGCTCAAATGCACCCCTGGAGCCATAGGAAGGAACCCTTTCTTGGAGTTAGTCATGCTGAATCTCTCTAGGACTTTGTCTATGTAAGACTCCTGACTGAGAGATAACATCCGTCGTGATCTATCTCGATAGATACGGATGCCTAGAATTCTTTGTGCCTCTCCCAGATCTTTCATCTGGAAATGGTTTTTCAACCATACTTTCACCGAAGTTAAGAGAGGTATGTCATTCCCAATCAGGAGTATGTCATCAACATACAATATTAGGAAGACAATCTTGCTCCCACTCGACTTGATATATAGACATGGTTCCTCGACCGATCGAGTAAATCCATTTTCTTTAATCACTTGGTCGAAGCGATGATTCCAACTCCGAGATGCTTGCTTAAGTCCATAAATGGAACGCTTAAGTTTGCATACTTTCTTAGGATGTTGTGGATCGATGAAACCTTCGGGTTGTACCATGTACAACTCTTCCTCCAAAAAGCCGTTTAAGAAGGCGGTTTTCATGTCCATTTGCCAAATTTCATAGTCATGAAAAGCGGCGATCGCTAAGATAATCCGAATGGAACGCAGCATGACTACGGGTGCGAAAATTTCATCGTAGTGCAAACCTGGCACTTGGGTGAAACCTTTAGCAACTAGTCGTGCTTTATAGATATCTTGTTGACCTTCCACAGAATGCTTTATCTTGTAAAGCCATTTGCATTGAAGGGGACGAACCTTAGCAGGTAAGTCAACAAGATCTCACACGTTGTTCTCATACATGGAGTCCATCTCGGATTGCATGGCCTCAAGCCATAGCTTTGAGTCAGAACTAGTCATGGCACCTTTATAGGTTGCGGGTTCACTACTCGTTAAGAGTAGAACGTCATCTATGTCATGTTCCTCGACCATACCAATGTATCTGTCTGGAGGAATAGAGACTCTTCCCGACCTCCTAGGTTCCTCAGGAATATTCACCGCAGCCGGGATTGAAGGAACAGGTTCCTCCAATGGTTGCTCGGTGTTTAGTTCTGGAATCTCCGACAGGTCGAAGGTTCTATCACTCTTTGCATTCTCAAGAAATCCTTCTCTAAGAATGTCGCACTAGCCGCAACAAAAACACGTTGTTCGGTTGGCGAATAGAAGTAATGACCAAGTGTTCCTTTAGGATAACCTATAAAGTATGTCTTGACCAATCGCGGCCGAGCTTATCCTCGTGTCTCCACTTGACATAAGCCTCGCAGCCCCAAACCCGTATAAAGGACAAGTTAGGGACCGTTCCCTTCCATAGTTCATATGGAGTCTTGTCAACACTTTAGACGGACTTCGGTTAAGTATTAGAGCAAATGACATAAGAGCATAACCCCATAACGAGTCGCAACACGGTGTGACTCATCATGGATCGAACCATATCAAGTAGTGTTCGATTTCTCCGTTCGGACACACCATTCAACCGAGGTGTTCCAGTGGAGTTAATCGTAGGGCAATCCCACAGTCCTTTAGGTGCTGATCAAACTCGTGAGAAAGATACTCGCCACCACGATCCGAACGCAGTGTTTTAATCTTCCTACCTAATAGGTTCTCAGACCTATTCTGGTATTCCTTGAATTTCTCAAAGGATTCACTTTTGTGCTTCATTAAGTAGACATAGCCATATCTACTTAAATCGTCCGTGAAAGTGATGAAATACCTATAGCCTTCTCGTGCGGTGATTGACATAGGACCACATACATCCGTGTGTATGAGTCCTAATAGGTCGGCAGCCGCGCATTCCAACACCTTTGAAGGAAATCCGAGTCATCTTACCGATGAGACATGATTCACACGTGCCAAATGATTGAAAATCAAAGGCCGAGATAGCTCCATGTTTAATGAGTCCGTTTTACGCGTTTCTCATTTTTGTGTCCCATACGGCAGTGCCATAGATACGTTTGATCTTTGTCACCAACCTTTACCTTTTTATTCATTACGTGTAATATTTCGGTGGTCTGATCTAAAACATAAATTCCATTCATGGAGACTGCCTTGCCATAAATCATATTGTGTAAAGAGAAAATGCAAGTATTATTCTCAATTACAAATGAAAAACCAAGTTTGTCAAGTGCGTAAACCGAAATAATGTTTTTCGAAAGACTGGGTACATAATAGCAATCATATAATGATAACTCAAATCCGCTAGGAAGCTGGATCACATATGTTCCCCTCGAGACGGCAGCCACTCTTGCTCCATTCCCGACACGCAAGTCAACCTCACCCTTTACGAGAGGCTCGAGATTTCGGAGGCCCCGCACATGATTACACAGATGAGAACCACAACCAGGATCAAGTACCCAAGTTCCGTAACTTGCGTGGTTAATCTCAATCATATGAATAAAAGTAGAAGGAGAAGACATACCAACGGGTTTAACGCAACCTCGCTTTTATGTCCTCATGATAAACAAGACATGTACGCCTCCAATGCCCAGTCTTGTGGCAATGATGGCATTCCATGTTTTCGGTCTTGCTCTTTGTCGCGCCCGATGAGTTACTTGCCTCACCAGGCCCACTCTTACCTCGATCCCGACTTCTTAAACTTCGGTTTGCCTACTGCTAGGCCTGGCTGAACTTTGCCCTTACCCTTGCCCTTGTTTGACACAACGAGAACATCCTGTTTCATGCTCCCACTGAACTTCATGTCCTTCTCGGTCTGTACGAGGAGGGAGTGCAGTTCATGGGGAGTTTTCTTCAAATCATTCATATAGTAATTCGCTCTAAATTGCGAATAACCATCGTGGAGTGAGTGAAGTATGCGGTCAATAACAATGTTCTCGCGATCTTACAATCAAAGGTCTCCGACTTCTCGACATTCTCAATCATGCTTTGAGAATGTGTGGGCTAACTGGTTGGCCCTTCCGAGTCTCGCATTAAAGAAGCGAGTGGTAAGCTCATAGGTCACGATTCTCGGTGCTTTTGAGAATTCCCTAGTGAGTGTAGTGAAAATCTTGTTTGCACTTTGAGCTATGAAGCGTTTCTGCAAATTGGATTCCATTGCAAAAATAAGTACGTTCTTTACCGCACCCGCTTCCATGGCGAAATCGTTATACTTGTCGATTTCGTTAATTTCACACGTGGGGCCTGGGTTTGGTGGGATGGGCTCAATCAGATATTTGAGCTTCCCATCGCAATGGCGGATTCCGTAATGCCGCCTCCCGGTCCGTGAAGTTTGATCCATCATTCTTCGATCGAGTAGATCGATTCATCCGATCCATGAAGATCCGGCCGGACTCACGGTCCAATGTGACACTTGGCATTGGGTCGTCCTCACGGCCAGCCATTATGTTATTAGCAGTTTAAATGTTCGTGTTCTACACTGAAAAAGAAAGAAAAAGAAAACGAAATAAGCAACTCATCGAGGTGATTTAAGTCTATTTAAAATTCATTTTAAACATGTAGACTCTCGCACTTGCATAATTGATCTCCCTCAAGAATGATACAAGTGATCCCAAGACTCAATTTCTGTAAATTGATAAGCCAACTGTTTAGCTAATTCTTCCGGAAGAACTCTTGGTCGATAGATTTCCGTAAATCCTATCTATAGTCCACCACAGTCACAGGATCGTACGAGTGACCATAATGTTGAGATAAAATAGGTCAATCGGTTCCAACTTACCCGACGTAGAAGGGGTCATATTATGCCTACCGACGAAGAAGGGACTCATTGGAGTTTGACCTATAAAGACCGTTCTCAATTTTTGTTTATACGAGGAAGATCCCATCAACTAAATTATAATTCATATTAAGTGAACGAATAACTAGCGTCTGCGTGAATGAATTAATTTGGGTGATGGCTTAAAAAACGTGTGACATACGAATGTCAAAGAAAACTAACTCGTGACCTCTATATGTGTCAGTTTTCATGCAATTATTAGGTGGTTTGGTTTTTAGGCGGAATATGATGCATACTATCGTTACGATAAAATAAATAATTGAATGCAATACGTAAATAAAATTTCCTAGTGTGGCCTATCCTAATAAAAAGAACAAAATACAACTTTGGAATCCACCGTTGGACCCAAGAAGCTTGTCTTGTTGTTCCATCTTGATCCAGGTAGCGGGAGTGAGCATCTGGTCTCCGTCTTTGGTCTTCTCAAAAATTACAATTAAAATTACAAAATATAAACCTAATTACATTCTAATAAAAACTGTAATTACAAGTGAAAAATCCAAAACGGAGATACGAGATCTCAAAATACAACCAAGACCGTGTTCCATCATTACGGTAACACGTTCTACTAAGGCCACACTAAGTTACAACCGTTTGCAAAATAAATAAATACGTAATAAAAGGCATTCAAGGCATTCAACAAAACGATAAATAAATGCATCAACTAAAAACAAATTCATTCGTGACATAATTCCGTAATTATGTTAAATTTATCCAAACCACCTTTTAATGATTAAAATTCATGTGATAAAACCGCTTCTATCAATTTAATTTTAATCTAATACAGTCCGTTACTTTAAATACGCTTTAAAATAACTTAATGGTACGCGTGTGAACCGTTTCACAATCATAGCGAGTGTACAATATCCGTATAAAGTACATATTAAGGCCAAAAGAAAATTTAAAGCAAAAAGAATAAATTTTCAAAGTCATCAAATGCAAATCCCTCGATCCAGGGACACAAAGCTCGATCGAGGAAAGAAGGGCTCGATCGACCGAACCGCAAGTCGATCGAGAGGGTTGCCAAACAAAGTGCTCGATCGACTAAACTGGTGGTCGATCGAGTACCTTTATCAGCAAATCTACTCGATCGAGTACGAGGGCAACTCGATCGAGCAGTAGGGTTTTGAAAAGGGGTCGATCGAGTACAACAGGGACTCGATCGAACAAAAACAAGACAGAAAAAGCACTCGATCGAGTAGAAATACGCTCGATCGAATGCAAACATGGCTGAAAATTCAAAACCCTCGTGAAAACAGTTTGTCGAGACAAAAACAATTGCAATTTTGATCAAAAACGCATCAAAACAATTTAACAATTGACAAAACTTGACATGTTGCTATAATCTCCGTATAAAATAACAACATGTAAAAGAACAAATCAAAAAACAACCCTAGACAGCCGTGTAAAACAGCCGCACGGTTTTAACAAAAACGCAACATCCGTGTATACAAGGCACGGATTTCGAGACAAACACAACCGTTTCAAAGACGTTTTATGAAAAACACATAGAAAAATTTACGTGGCCTCGCTCTGATACCACTTGTGGGGTAATATCCGTATAAGACCCTTTAAATTAAGGACTATAACGTAAATTTAACATGCGATTATCGTCATAAAACATAAATACAATAGAGAAACGATAAGGAACAAGAATTAACCTCGGGTCCTTTATAGTGCGGCGTAAAGAACAGAAATCAAACGAGATTCCCTCCTAATTGTTGCACCCAAGATTTGTCCGAGATATGCCCTTGTGCTAGATGGTGTTCTCCGATTGCCATGCAATATTGGGAGAACTGATGTGAGTTTTTCGAGATGAGAGATCTCGGTTTTTCAGAGAAGAATGCTCTTCAAAACCCTAATCATTTTTCACTAATGATGATTAGGTCAGAAGGGAGGAGAAGCTCTCCCTTTTGATCTCCTAATCTTGGCCGAACCGAGTCCATGGGGAGGAAATGGGCTTTTCCATTTCCTCTTCATTTTAACTCGTAGTCCGTACCCAAATGACTAAATGTATATGACGCGGTCTTTATAAATCGTCATCGGTTATCGGCTATTAAAACATCAACTAATAACACGGGTTAGTTGAAGTATTAATACATGTCCGACAAAGACGATATTGTATAATTATATTCAATATACATTAATTAAATATAAATCGCTTATATTTAATTTTACGAATTAACTGGTTAATTCGCCTTAGCCCATGATATCTAATCCGTATTAAATATAATATCTCAACATCACATTTTGACTAATTACTAGTCAAATAACTCGACTAACCGGTTAGTCGATTTGGCATCTACATGACTGTATTTTCATACCGTCACGTCTCTCAAACGTATCCTATAGGTGTGACTTTTAGGGACCAGTTGATCACCGCCATCTGTATGACAATAACGTCAAACTTATCTAGCAAGCCAACCGTTATTGATAAACGTGGATCAACTGATAATAATACCAAAAGTATGCCCTTTGATCCTTTTAGAGGTTTATAAGTCCTTGCACTAACTGTTAAGGACACCAACCCCAACATCATCGACACAATAATTTGAACATGATAATTCTAACGTGTAAATAATTCATTGTTAATTCGTCATTAAATCCCGACTTAAATCCCTTGTAACCATTATTTTGCGTGTTTTCGTCATTAAAGTCAATCCGGGTTTTAGAGATTCGATTCATTAATATTGAGTCTCTGGAATTTGATCTTTGACATAGTTGAATCTGTTATTTACCATCACCATCATTAATCCATCATTAATAACATGTTTAGTCTAATTAATTTGATTAGTTTGTTAAATTGTAATTAATTAACCTTATAATCTTGTAAATATTCGTTCTAATCGGTTTCATCCATGTTTTACTGTTTTTATGACCCTTAATCACATCTAAATAATATGTTAATCACTTTCATCCGAGTCAATTATTCATAATCAAGCATTAAAATCACCAACGAGCATTAACGATTTGCAATTCCGGCTTCACAGCCAGAACTGAGCCAAGGAACGGACGCAGCAGGTGATGCGCCTCTTCCAAGGGACGCAGCTCTGCTGCGCCTGTTCCTGGTTGATTTATGTCCCTGAACTCCCGTGTTGCTTTGACCTAGTTTATTAATTACGTATTAATTAACTATTAATCATATTATCACCCTAATTCCTGTTCGTTAATTTATTTATTTATTCTTTCTCAAAATATCCGTTTTAGATGTATTTTCGACATAAATCATTAATCCAATGTAATTATTGTAATTTTCATTATTGTATTTATTATTGTATTCCTTTTATTGTATCACTTGTATGTTTTCACATGTAATCAATCTTAATTCCTACTTCAACCCAATTGTATGTTAAATTACGTGCTACCGACTTAGTTAATTCTCAATTGTTAGGATTAATTTATTGGATGTTGCATTACATGCATATAGTTGACAATATATCAAGTATAGATGACTTCCCTAATCATTAGTAGAGGCCGCTATCGAGGCGGGCGGGATTAGATGTTCGATCAAAAGAGCTTCCTAATACGTACCCTCACCCTTACTCCAGATCTCTATGAACATCCGTGTTCATTGGCATCCACGAGAGTCATTCTAGACATAGAATGCTAAGGGTAACGAGTTCTTGGTGTTCATGTCACTACTTTGTGTCTTGACATGGCACGAGGTATTCGAACGGTTTCCAATTTTCCACAATAAATTGGTGGCGACTCCACAAATGCAAACGCTTGTTCCCAAGCGCCCCCGTGGGCCCGCGTCCACAAATATGATCAAGTGCAAGTACGACCTGCAAGACACCTTGCATTAAGTGGAAGATTATAATAGGACAAGAGAATTGGTGACGCACACTTGTCTAGGACAACTGGGAGATTGTTGGAAAATGTGTCCTCAACAATAGTGTGATCACATGATTTAATATCATAATTAAATCTCATATTAAGAATACGTGAGGGATAATTTATTATATAATCAACTGATCATCATTAATCGGTAATGATTGGCTGACTAGAGTTTGACATTACTGTCGTGTGACGGTGGTGTTCAGTTGATCCCTTAAGGTCACACCTAAAGGACAATTCCCTTAAAGGATAAATTGATTAATTGTATGACGATACAAGGTAATCACTTCCTTAAAAGTTGAACAAATCATTTGTGAGAGAGAATATTGATATCTTATTATAATAGGAAGATTTATTTTAGTAATGAAAATGCTTTATTAATAAAATTGTTTATTGTTTGAGAAACAATAGAGATAAGAATGAATGGTTAATTATAATTACAAGATATTGTGAATTATAATTATATGACCCATTTTATTTATGTGATCAAGTATCACTAGTCAATTTATTATATGTAATTTAATTAATTTGTAAAATGATATTTATTTGATAAATATGCATTAAATTAATTAATAACATGTAATATACTATATGTGACATATTGTGTGACAAATGACAAATTGACAAAATAAAATGGTAGTCCATTTTATGATATACTAGTATGGGTGCCCGGCTTCGCCCGAGCTACCCGTATTTAACATTAAAATATATTTTCAATTAACTAAAACTATTTTAAAGTTGAATAACTCATAAATATATATTTTTCTATGGTACGGAGTATATCTTAAAATTATAGTGAAATAAATTATGAGACTAATTCACTACTCCCGCTATTAATATTTTACTTAAATCGATTGCTTAGCTAATTTTTCATATATACTTCTTTTTGTTTTTAGAATTGTTACTTTTATTACATTCGTTATTATTACTTTTACTTTCACTACTCCTGCCGTAATTATTGTTACCTAACAGTAGGTCTCCTGAGAGATGGTCTCTTAATAAGATTTATTGAGAGACCATTGTATAATTTTAAGAAAAACTGGTACTAAAGTTAATAAAATAAGTAGAAATCATGATTAATGATAAAATGGGTACATTTATTATATAAATAGGTACGAAATTACTATGTTACGATCAACAATAAAAGGGGTACAAAATACAAATAAAAGGGTACGAAAGCTTGGTGTCTCAATAACTTAGTGAGAGACCGTCTCTCCCAAGTTTTAGTGGTTACCTAATTATTGTTACTTTCACTACTTGTACATTAATACTGATAATTTCACTACTCCCGTTGTTACTTCTGTTATTTTCACTACTCTCGTTCGTTGCTAATATTATTACTTTGACTATTCAAATGAGTGATTACTATCATATTACTATATCCAATGTTACTACAATTCTTTTCACTACTAACAGAATTACTTTTACTCTTTAAGTATCCAATAAGTGATTACTATATCCAATTAAGGTTACTTTTATTACTCTCTGTTGGGCCCAAAATTATCCTGCCTGACCAGACATAGGCCAGGCAACAGCCAAAGACAAATTCCAAGCAAAAGACATATGAAACCAGGCATTTATTCAATACGGATAGGCACCAAGCATGAGTTGATACAAGACAGGCGATAATCAACCAAGCAACCTGGGAGGAAAATAACTCAGGCATAACAGGCAAAGACTAGGGAACTAACATATGTCCCCTACAAACAAGGAAGACCAATTCAAGACGAAAAGATATGATAGATAGTCAAAGGCAATGGTTGAAGAGATGACAACCACGTCCGGGTAAATAGGGCACATTCCCTATTTACCAGGAAACCCTAAACGGCATAAAGAGAGATGGAGAAATGAGTATAAATAGAAGAGAAGACAAAATCAGAAGGATCATCTCACATACCCTCATTCTTACTTACACTTTTGTATTCTTAAGCAATATATTCGCCTGTCACGCCTGATATAACAATACTCTGTCAGGCCACCTAAAATCATAGTAGCAATCACTCCTGGCTTGGTGCCCGTGGTTTTTTCCCTTATTCCCAGGGTTTTTCCACGTATAAAATCTTTGTGTCATTATTTATTAGTTCTTATTACACTTAATTATACTAGTCAGGCGAGTTGTTTGAGTTAGATCACCCTACATATAAATCCCTGGCAGGACACTCTAGATCGAAAATCCCCGCCAAAACAATTGGCGCCCACCGTGGGGCATCTAACTCCAAAATAATCAAAGCCCATAACAAAACACCACAAAAAACTAAGGGAAAATGGCAGGAGATAGCGTTGAGCAACAACTGGCTGCCGCCAAACAACAATTGTTAGAAATGGAACAGTTGAAACAAAAAATGGTCCAGGCTGAAGCAGAAGTTGCAAAACTGAAAGAGTCAGAATCCAGCCTAAAACTAAAGCTGGGAGAGAAAGCTTCAGGATCAAAGTTGAAAGTTCAGCCTGGCACACCGTTCTCCTCAATCATAAGGAATATTGATTTCTCCAATATTGGCCCTCCTACTCCATCAAAGTCCAAGACAGGAGAAGAGACAGACTCAGGAGAACTCCAAAATGAAGAAACCTCACTAGATCATACTAACACGGCCATTATGATGGCTATTCTCCAAGAAATCCAAAAACTTCATGAAAGATTTAAAAAGATTCCAGGAGTTCCTACCCCAATTGAAGAAGCAAATCCAGAGAGCTATGCTGATTCACCCTTTGTGGATGAAATAGCAAAAATAGACCTGCCAAAGAAATTTGTGATTCCCTCAATGAGAATCTATGATGGGACCACAGATCCACAAAACCATGTTGTATACTACAAGCAAAGGATGCTGGCAGCATCAATTCCCAGTGAACTACGTAAAGTCTGCATGTGTAAAAGATTTGGAACAACCCTGAACGGACCTGCCGTGCAATGGTACATAAACCTGCCAAATGGAAGCATCAAGTCCTTTGCTGACCTGGACAATTCTTTCAATCATCAGTTTGTCAGCAGCAGGGAACTAGAAAAGAGATCCAATGACCTATACAGGGTTAAAAAAAAGCCTGGAGAATCAATCAGCTCCTACATGACAAGATTCAATAAAGAAAAGGTTTCAATCCCCAGATGTGATGTTGGAACAGCCGTTGAAGCTTTCAGGCAAGGGCTACCCCTGGACAGTGATTTCTACGATGCAATGACCATGAAGCCCTGTCATACCTTTGAAGACGTCCAAGCATTAGCCATAGGCTATATCAGGTTGGAAGAAGACAAAGGCTACAAGGCAGACAATGTTGAAAGCAACTCAGGATATGACAAAGTCAACAGAAAAAGTTCTAACCATGGAGGAAGCAGTTCCAGGCCATCTCCTTACACAAGACCTGACAGATCAGAAGTCAACTATACATATGAACAACGAGGTAACTCCTATACTCATCCTCCTATCCAAGAATATAACTTCTCTGTTGACATTGCAGGACTGATCAAAAGACTTGACCATATGGGAGACATTGTCAAGTGGCCAAAGAAGTCAGACAACCCCAACCCAAGGAAGGATACCACCAAATGGTGTGAATTTCACATGGATATAGGGCACACAACAGAAGAATGCCTGGGATTACGTAGACAAGTGGCTTACCTGCTAAAGAAAGGATACCTGAAAGACCTGATGCCAACAAAAAGCAAGGAAGATGATGGAACAAGAAGGAACACAGAAAGGCAACAACGTGACTTACCCCCTGCACCACCCATCTATGAAGTCAAGTTCATCAATGGAGGATCAAAGATTTGTGGCCTGACCAGTTCAGCTGCAAAGAAAATTGCCAGGGAGTCAAAAATGAAATCTCCTTTTAAACATAGCAATTTACCTCAAATTACTTTTGACGACACTGATATGCATGGCATTCCAGACATCCACCATGACAGCCTGGTCATCACCATGCAAATAGGGACTGCACGTGCCATGAGAATCCTGGTAGATGGAGGCAGTTCAGTAAACCTGATCATGCTAGATGTCCTTAAAGCAATGAAGATTGATGAAAGCCAGATCATAAAGAAATTTAATATCCTGGTAGGATTCAATGGAAAAACAAGGAACACATTGGGAGAAATACACCTGCCCACATATGTGGAAGGAGTATCTTTATATGAAAGATTCGGAGTCCTGGACTGCCTGTCATCCTATAATGCCATATTAGGAAGACCATGGATCCACAACGTAAGGGCCATACACTCCACCTATCACCAGTGCATCAAGATACCAACAGAATGGGGAGTAGCAACCATAAAAGGTGAACAAAAATCTGCCCAGGAATGCTATACTGAGTCACTAAAGCCTTCTAAGGCAGGTAAGTCTCTCGCCTAGCAATTACAGTACCCTGTCAGACAACTCATGTGGCGTAAAACCAAAATGGAAACCGATCAAGTAATCTTAGACCCCGAGTATCCCGACAGGCATGTATCGGTAGGATCGATGTCCCCGATAACATCGACCCAATTAGTAAGTTTTCTTAAAAGTAAATCTTCATGTTTTGCCTGGTCACATTTTGACATGACCGGTATAGATGCCAATATTATTACGCATAAACTAAATATAGATGAGTCTTATAAGCCTGTCCAGCAGAAAAGAAGAAAGTTTGCCGCTGAAAGACATGCTATCATTAATGAAGAAGTGGACAAACTATTGGACATGGGGATGATAAGAGAAGTCATGTACCCTGACTGGCTAGCCAACGTAGTGCTGGTACAAAAGAAGAATGGCAAGTGGAGAGTTTGTGTAGATTACACAGACCTCAATAAAGCCTGCCCAAAAGATCCATTTCCACTCCCACACATAGACGCAATGGTGGATGCTACAGCAGGGCATGAACTCCTGACATTCATGGATGCCTCAAGTGGATTCAATCAAATCAAGATGCACCCATCTGATCAGGAACATACTGCATTTATCACAGAAAGAGGCATATACTGCTACACAGCAATGCCCTTTGGCCTGAAAAATGCAGGGGTAACATACCAACGTCTGGTCAATACAATGTTTAAAGACCAAATAGGAGACACAATGGAAGTCTATATTGATGACATGGTAGTCAAATCAAAGAAGGCTGAAGATCACGTCAGGGACTTGGAGACAGCCTTTAAGATCCTGGAAGAATTTAATATGAAGCTTAACCCATCCAAATGCCATTTTAGAGTCTCTTCAGGCAAATTCCTAGGCTACATGGTGACCAAAAGAAGAATAGAATCCAGCCTAGAACAGATAAAAACCATACTAGAATTGGAATCTCCCAAGTCAGTCAAAGATATTCAAAAACTGACAGGACGAGTTGCAGCCCTGAATAGATTCATTTCCAGATCATCAGTAAGGTGCAAGGCATTCTATGACCTACTCAAGAAGAACAAGGCATTCAAATGGTTGCCTGAACATGAGACAGCCTTCCAGGAGCTCAAAACATACCTGACTACACCTCCACTACTTGCCAAACCAAAAAGAGGAGAACCCCTGACGGTCTACCTATATGTCACAGAAACAGCAGTAAGTGGAGTCCTGACCAAAGAAATTGATGGCCAACAGCATCCAGTTTACTATGTAAGTAAGAGTCTCTTAGACGCAGAAACCAGGTATGGCTTACTTGAAAAATACGTACTTGCTTTAGTAATGTCCTGCACTAAACTTCGACCTTATTTTGAGAGTCACCCAATTATTGTAAGAACCAACCTACCTATCAAATCTGTCCTGAGAAAGCCTGAGTTGTCAGGCAGAATGGCAAAATGGTCAATACAAATTAGCACCTATGATATAAACTTTGAACCCAGGACGACAATTAAATCTCAGGCATTAGCAGACTTCGTGGCTGAATTCAGTCCTACCCTAGAACTAGACCTCATAAAAGAGGTCAATCTCCTTGACACCCATAAGACAGACCAGGAATGGACTCTCAATGTAGATGGGGCAACAAATATGAAAGTCACTGGCCTAGGACTAGTCCTAAAATCACCACAGGGAGACCTAATTGCACAGGCTATTAATTGTGAATTCAAAGCCACAAATAATGAAGCTGAATATGAAGCCCTGATTGTTGGACTAAAGGTATGTATAGACCTTGGTGTAGCAAACCTCAAGGTAAAAACTGACTCTCTCTTAATTTCCAACCAAGTCAAAGGAGTATATGTTGCGAAAGATTCAAAGATGATACTATATTTGGAATATGTCAAAAACCTTTGCAAAAAATTCAAAACCTTTGACATTGACCAAATACCAAGGGATTTAAATACCCAGGAAGATGCCCTAGCCAGCCTGGGATCAAACTTCAGCCCTGCTGTGTTTGACAAAATAAATACCCATCGTCCACCTGTTGGAACCAACCATAGAAAGGCCTGAACAAATTTGTCCTATCCAGGAAGACACAACCTCCTGGACTAAAACCTACTATGATTGGTTCTTACACGGACTACTCCCTACAAATAAAAACGAAGCAAGGGCCCTAAAAATCAAAGCTTCCACTTATACCATTATAAATAACACATTGTTTAAAAAGTCTCAGGCTGGACCTTACTTACGTTGCCTGGAACCAAATGAAGCCAGCCAGGTCATAGAAGACATACATGATGGATACTGCGGAAATCATAAAGGTGGAAGAAGCCTGGCAAGCAAAATTCTCAGGACATGATATTTCTGGCCAACCCTGAGAGCTGACTGCATAGCATATAACTCAAAATGTGAAGCCTGCCAAATCCACTCCCCTTATATCCATCAACCATCAGAGCTACTACATTCCATCTCATCTCCCTGGCCATTCATGAAATGGGGCATGGACATAGTAGGCAAGCTACCTCAGGAGCCTGGACAAAAAGTCTTTATGCTAGCAATGACTGACTACTTTTCCAAATGGATAGAGGGAGACTCTTACAGGCAAGTCAAAGAAAAGGATGTCATATCATTCATAAAAAGAAATATCATATGCAGATATGGAATACCTTCAGAAATAGTCTATGACAATGGTACACAATTTGTGGGAAAAAGAACAGCAAACTTCTGTGCACAGTGGAATATCAACCTAGTTACATCTACACCAGGCTACCCAAAAGCCAACGGCCAGGCAGAATCAAGCAAAAAAGTAGTAATCAGCTGCCTGAAGAAAAAACTGAAAAGGAGAAAAGGAAGATGGGCAGAAGAGCTCCCCTTAGTCCTATGGGCTGACAGGACCACACCCAAAACAGCCACAGGCCAGACACCATATTCCCTGGTCTATGGCTGCGAAGCAGTAATACCAGCAGAAATTCATGTGCCAACTACCAGAAGCAGCTTGAACACCATAGAAGAGAACATGCCCCTATTGCAGGATAGCCTGCTCTTAACAGAAGAACTAAGGGATGCAGCCAAAGTCAGGATAGCCGCCTACCAATAGGTAGTAGCCAGAAGTTACAACAAAAATGTCAACATCAGAGTATTCAAAGAGGGAGACCTAATCCTAAGGAAAGTCTTCCCCAACACCAGAGAAAAGAACGCAGGCAAACTAGCCCCTACATGGGAAGGCCCGTACCTAATTGATTCATGAGTAGGACAAGGAGCTTACATGCTACAAACTTTGGAAGGAGAAATGATCCCCAGATCCTGGAACATTTCCTACTTGAAACTATTTCATATCTGAGAAGCAGGTAAAACTACCTACCCTATATACATGTCAATAGAACTTCCTGCTATATGCTAAACTGCTTGCCTGTTATTCTTAACTTTATCTAAAACTTTATTCCAATCCTGAAAACTTGTTTTACGCCTTCTTTTCACTTATCATATGCTACATTTTAGGCTTAAACAAATGTTCAGGATTGAGGGCCACTCCACCCAACCTGTATAGCATTTCTAAAAATGCTCTAATTTGGCACCTGCCTGACTGACCTAAAACTAAACTCGAGTCAAGACATAAAAAGGCAAGTACAATGGTGGAATAGACCGAGTACTTGTCAAAATAAGCCCTCCCGACAGTGAGGGCCATAAGCCCTCCCGACCGCAAGAACCACCCTCATTTTAAAGCCCTTCGACAGTGCAAATAGAGCCACCATTTCCCATAAACACGGGAATGAGGGCCATAAGCCCTCCTGACAGGCATTACTCTAACAGAAAAATATCACATGAATGTACATGTACAAATTTTAGTCAAGCACAGCAAGAAAAGCAAGAGAAGAAAGGATATATATATTAATACCTACCCAGGAATATACCCTTCCCAGGCAGGAAGAACAACTGTTTATCCAGGAGAAACAAAAACAACCAAAACAAGTTCTAAACTGTTTGTTCAGGGAACATCCCCTCCTGAATAGGCCAAAACAACACAAAATTCCACAACATAAATAAAAAAAAAAACCAGCCCGCCTTGAAAACAGTAGCAGAGCCAATTCCCTCATCAGCAGCCTCCTCTTCTTCATCTCCCTCCTCTTCAACATCACTATTCTTCCCTTTGGATGGAGGAGAATCCACTTCTTCGTCAGCATGCAATTTACAAAGCTCAGGATAAGTGGTATTGAGATCAGCCAACTCCTGATCAGGATTCCAAAAAGGCCTGACTTCAACAGGCTCCTTCATGGCATCCACACGACCATTGCCAAAGAAATACAGTGCAACATCTTTGTACCTGGCCTGAACCTCATCCCTTTCTACAGCCAATTCTTCATTCACCTTCAACTGCTCTTGCATAGCCTGCTTTTCAGCCTTTAATTCTTCCTGGGCAATATCAAATTTGGCTTGAAGAGCTTTCAGAGCATCCTGAGCAGATCTCAGCTTAGAAGACTCCACCAGCAACCGAGCCTTCCCTGCCTCATTATCCTCCTTTAAAGAATGATTCTCAGCCTTAGACACCTCCAACTCAGCCTTATACTTCTCAGCATCTTTTTTCAAGATTTGTACCTCCCAGTCCAGGGTATTTTTCAGGCCATGGACTGATTCCAGTTGACAGGCGCTCCTCAGCATATCATTGACATTCTAACTAAAGAAAAATGCCTATCTAAGCCACAAAAAAGAAAACACACACAAATATCCATAATAAACAAACCAAAAACAAAGAATATATACCTCCTGAAGCATGGTAATCAGGGTGGCAGCATAGTCCCTGGAACGGTACATAGCAGCCAAAGCACGGGCAGAAGCATCCTCTGCCTGATACTTGAAGTAGGGGTCAACAACCACAAAATCCTGAGCCTGAATTTGTTCCTTGGCAAACTGGACCTCATCCATACGAGCCCTGACTCCCTGACCTTATGAACTCCTCCTGAAGACTCATCCACTCTCTTCCTCTTCTCAGGACGGTCACTATCATCCACAACCTTCTCAGGTGATGCCAATTGAACCCCCTGCACAGGTTCCTGAATTTGAACAGCATTATCACTTCCTGTTGCCTCACTGCTCTTTGACTTCTCCCCTGTAATTTGAGAGACCTTTGCCTTCACCAGAGATAGACCAAAGCTAGCAATCCTGGCAGAAGCCCTGGTAGCTGCACGACGAGATTCTAAAATCAGCAATATAAACACATGCTAAATACAAGAAACAAAATGACAAAAGTAAGAAACAAACTTACTCCATGATGAAGACACCCCTGGAACCTTAGTGCTCTTCACAGGCTTATATGTACTCAACTTGGCCTTCTTAAAACGAGGCATAGAAGCTTGCCCCCAGGGCAGGCAGCCACGCCCTTTCCTCTTCGTAACGCCATAAACGCCGCTATCCTGTCACCACCCCTCAAAGATCGTGGATCATTCACCCAATCATTTACTAAAATAATGCAGGAAATAAAGTTACCTCCTTCAACAGCTGGATAATTGAGATAGTCCAGGTCAGGGGCAATTGAATCAGCCTTGATAAACATATAGGTTTGAGCCCATCCTTTATCATCCCCTGAATCAAAGTTGGTAATCAGGTGAGCCATCTTCGACTGACTCGAAAAATTAAACCTTCCAAAGAGAATGACTCTTCAAGTGATAGACATTCTTGAAGTCATCCAGGGTAATAACCAACTTATGCTTAGAACATAAATGCTCAACGGAATGGACAATTTTCCAGGACCATTGGCATGAGTTGAAACGGGGAACCCCGATAGCCCTAATCACCTCGGTCATGAAAGGAGAAAGGGGAAGCCGGACCGCCACCCCGAACGCCCACTCAAAGATACAGAACCAACCTGGGCTACTCCAATTAGCCCTGACCGGACCACTCTCAGGAATCCAAACCTCAGCCCCATGAGGAATAAGGCCCCTGCCCTTTATATAATGCTCAAAAGCTGGTTTTAGTTGATTAGCTTCATGAAAAGAAGCCGCCAAAGCCCTATTAGGAGAATATTCAACCCCCTTATAAGACATGGACAGAATCTGCAAAAGAATAACCTCCACCACATCATCCTCAGGGATGATATCAGGGACCTTCTCAACCTCGGCAGAAACCATTTCAACTTCAACAGGAACTTCTTCAGCCTCAGTAGGAGCTTTGGAAGCTGCTGTCCTTCTCCTGCCACCAGCCATATCTTATTTTTTCTGGAAAATGAATTGTGCAAAGAGAGAATTTTTTAGAAAGAGAAAGAAGAAATTTGGAGATTGGAATGTGAAGGAAGACACGGCAAAAGCAGAATATTTATAGCCACAAACCTATAACGGCTAGGAAAGCAAGTGGTTAAGATCAATCATGACTCTCCTAGGGTTTTGTGAACCTACCCTATTTATGGCAAGTAACCGTTACAAGAAGTTGAATCAAACACTAATTCTAAATCCGATAAAAAGTCCCTGCACAAATCACTTGCCTGGCCCAAATTTGTATCTCTTTATTCCTGGCCAGACCCAATAATGGAACAAGCAGATAAGGGGCAATTGTTGGGCTCAAAATTATCCTGCCTGATCAGACATAGGCCAGGCAACAGCCAAAGACAAATTCCAAACAAAAGACATCTGAAACCAGGCATTTATTCAATACGGATAGGCACCAAGCAGGAGTTGATACAAGACAGGCGATAATCAACCAAGCAACCTGGGAGGAAAATAACTCAGGCATAACAGGCAAAGACTAGGGAACTAACATATGTCCCCTACAAACAAGGAAGACCAATTCAAGAAGAAAAGATATGAAAGATAGTCAAAGGCAACAGTTGAAGAGATGACAACCACCTCCGGGTAAATAGGGAACATTCCCTATTTACCAGGAAACCCTAAACGGCATAAAGAGAGATGGAGAAATGAAGTATAAATAGAAGAGAAGACAAAATCAGAAGGATCATCTCACATACCCTCATTCTTACTTACACTTTTGTATTCTTAAGCAATATATTCGCCTGTCACGCCTGATATAACAATACTCTGTCAAGCCACCTAAAATCATAGTAGCAATCACTCCTGGCTTGGTGCCCGTGGTTTTTTCCCTTATTCCCAGGGGTTTTCCACCTATAAAATCTTTGTGTCATTATTTATTAGTTCTTATTGCACTTAATTATACTAGTCAGGCGAGTTGTTTGAGTTAGATCACCCTACATATAAATCCCTGGCAGGACACTCTAGATCAGTAAAATTCCTGCCAAAACACTCTCACTACTCGAAATAAATATATTACATATATGCATTAAATATATTACATATATGCATTAAATTAATTAAGTCGAAATAATTATGGAATATTATATTTTTTGGAAATCTAGCTTGATTTATTTACTTTTTTATAGTTTCCAAAATATAATATACTTATATTATATTTGTTTATGTTAAAATAGTTAACATCTTTATACTAATTAATACCATAAGTGGGGCATATTTATTTTAAGGAAATTACCATATTCCGTGTTCTCTAAATTTATACGTCAACGAAAACTATATAATATTTACATTGAAATCCCTTGTTCAGGTCCATCGCACAGTACTATTGATTAAATAGTATATTTAAATTGTATAAATTTATTTAATTACGTTAAATTCCCTTGGTTTTTGGAATTAAATATATAGTATTGATGGACCGAATGGAGGGAGTATTAGGGGTGTGAGGATGACATTATTTTATGAGATAATAAAACATCATCATAGCTAGTATACTAGCTTACATACCTAATGCATTGTGAAGACAAAAAGCAAAAGGCAAAGATGCCATTTTGGCCTCTTCCCACCCAGCTCCATCTCCCTCTTATGAGAACATTTTGTTCTCATTTTCACTTACTTATTCATTCACTTCCTCTACAAGCAAAATCTCTCATATTCTCTCCATCTCTCTAAAACAAGTTTTTTAAATTCACAAGCATTTGTTCATCCATTCTAATATCACAATAAGATTATTAGTATAGTAATAGTAATAATATTAGAATCATTTTATGGATACTAGTTTATTAATCTAGTTAATTAGTATATTAGTTTAAGGGACAAGTCTTGGGTGTAATCTAAGGAGGATTTGTACTTTGGGATCTTGGAGGATCATCCAACACATTAAGCTCGAGAACAAGTGAAGGAAGGTGACCTTACTTGTGCCTTATTTCGAACCAACCAACAATGTAAGGGACATTATTTTTCCTCATAAATCTTTTATTTTGTTATGCATGCACTAGATCTAAAGAACATATAATTAAGAAGTTAATTAGTTCACTATTAAAAGAGTCTAATAAGGGGTATATAAACCTAACAGTGTTATGGCCTTTTTTTCTATGTCACAAGAAATTAAGGGGTTAATGACTTAGATTTACCTCCTATTAGGTAACATGGTAATACTTGTAGGTTTATACTATAGTTGATATAATAGGGCATAGATTCTTTCTTTTAGGAGGCTGCCATGGTTTCCTTGGAGATTAGTATTCAGTCTTGTAATGGTTTGATTTATTCATTAATAAGAACGACTGTCTTTTCTGCAAAAAAAGAATATATAATGGGGCATAGAGTATAACTTTGTAAAATAAACAACAAATCATTCGCGATAAACTGTTATCATTTTGAAAACAGTAACATCAAGGGAGTGGGGCAGCTCCGCAGCGGGAGGAGGAGCAGGTGCAAAGGAAAAAAAGGAGATAGTGGGGAGGAGGAGGAGGAGGAGGAGGAATAGGGAAATATTTTTATTTTTGTCTATTCTTTGGCCATAATATTTGTGATGCTTGCTGCTTTTTACTGGCAGTCATTCACTTTCACTTGGTGCATCATATGTGGTGTCGAAATTTGACTCCTTTTTTGATTTCTCTTTAATGGTTTTTTATCCTCTTACCTATTACACAATTGATATACTCTAATAAATTTTTAACTAGATGTTGCACGAGAGCCACATTATCTGTGGGATGATACGTGCATTTTGTATAGTCTCTTTAGCCTATTTTAGCACGTATTTCTATGCATTTTTATACTATTTTTATAGTATTTTGCCCCGAATTGGCTACTTTGGTTCATTTTGTCCATTTTGTAGAAATGAACGCGAAAGTAGTGGAATCGTATCCTTTTTCGTCCTTTTTGCATGCATTTAGAGGAGACGGGATTTTCCAGTGTGAGATACCGCGTTGGGAAGCATCAAGGCACGCATTACGAGGCAGTCGGGCACGGACTTGAGCTGATTTGAAGACTAAGGACTCGATCGAGCTATTTTACCACTCGATCGAATGGTTTTTACGTCCATGGTTGGTCGATCGAGTAGTTTTCTACTCGATCCTTAAGTTGCTGAAAGATGAGTTACTCGATCGAGTAGATGTTGCTGAGGTTTTGATCGATCGAGTGGTTTTCGCTATTATGGGCTTTAATTAGCCCGTGTTATGTTTTATTCCGCAAAACTTAATTATTTTCTTTTTTAAGCACGCATTAGTTAGGTCATTAGCATCAGATTTTGTTCACTACTTAGCTTTTATCAAACTTTACTGCGTTAAACATTCTTCTTCACTGTAACCTTGTTCCTCGGATTTACTTTGCTCGGATTTTGTGTTCTCTACGCCAGATTCACTTGATTGTAATTCCTTTCTCTTCTCCTAATAATAATTAATCTTTTGTTTGCTCTAATTCTTCGTTTCGTTACATTTAATTTCTGCCCTAATTTACTCTTTATGCGATTTAATTATAGTTTTAATATGTTGACTGCTGGAAATTTATCTGCTGTTAGTGTTGATAGTTTAATTAGCGATATGTGTAGCTAAACCCCTTTCATGTTGGGATTAGGGGATCTGCGGTAAGAATGTGACGACGTAGTAAATTAACTAGATGAATTAATTGTGAGACTCTGTCACCATAGCAATTTAATTGTATTTATCGACTTAGTTGAGTGCACGCTTGTGAGTTATTTCTTTAATCTGGCAAAAATTAATCCTAGATCGAAAGATTAGACTAAATAGGCCTGCTATGAACAGTAGACTACCCTGACGAGAATGAAAGTTAAGTTAGTGGTACTTTAGGATAGAAAGTGGACCGAAAGGACCTTTCAACATCCGTCTTACATTAATTCATCTGAGTTATTTACAACTGAGTCACTGGACTACCGTAGTGAACCGAATTCCCGACATGTCCCTCTCTATTTGATAGTTTAATCTTTATTTCTTGCGTTTACTACTCTTGCCTTTATTTCTCTTCCTTTAAACTTCGTTGTATAGAAAACAATTCAAACAACCCCCCCCCCCCCATTTGTGACCAAATAGACGAACTTCTACAGATATCTTGCCTCCCTGTGGAGATCGACCTTACTTCCCTAGCTATATAGTTAGTTTAGTTAGTTTATTTTTGATAGGTACACGACAGACGTGTCAAATTTTGGCGCCGTTGCCGGGGAGGCAATTGCCCTATCTGTTTTCGTTCCGTTTATTTTATCCGTCTCAGGGAATTTTTATTCCTTGAGGCAGTCCTTATTCATTTTCTTTCAGTGTTGTTTATGCCCAGGTCAGACAGGTTTGAGTTAGTTCCAGCTAATTTAGAACCAGAGAGATTATTCAGGCATAGACTCGGTCTGCAGAGAAAATCACGAAAGGAAGACTTGAGTACTTTCGAGCCAGAGCTACATCACTCTCTTTTCGAAGAAGACACTCCGATTTCTCTAGTAAAGATGCCAAAGCTTTCCAGTCATTCGGTGCCTAAAGCATCCTTTATTCTGAAAGGTTTCAATCTCCAGACTGAGGATGGGAATACATTCGACATCCGTCCTTCTTATATCAATCTAGTGGAGATAAATATCTATAGAGGTGTGGCTGGTGAAGACCCGAGGAAGCACATGGAGGTCTTTACAGACTACTGTTCTACTATCCCCGCCACTAAGGGGGTAACTCAAGATACGATTAAGGAGGTTTTATTTCCTTTCTCTTTAGCCGATTCAGCCAGGGAGTGGCTGACTCACTGGACCGCACATCTATCAGGAGTTCTGATTGGGAGTCTCTTGCTCTTGCCTTTTACAAGAGATATTTCCCTCCACAGCGCACCAATCTGTTGAGGGCCAAAATTACCAGTTTCAGGCAGGCTCCTGATGAGAGTTTTTGATCGGAGCCATTATAAAACGGTGTTAGATTGGTGTCTTTCCACACTTCATGGGCATTGTCCTCTTGTGCCAAATGATGGAAGGATGCATGATTTCTCTATTCTACAAAGCTTATTGATGTGCATGGTTTTTGTTATGGTTAAGGCTATAAAGTTTGCTTTTAGGGGAAATTCTACTGTGTTAGCTTCCCCAAATTTTCTTATTCACTTTGGTTTGAAAGACAGGATACCAAACAATGATTTTGAAAATGAACATTTTCAAAAGTCACGACCAAGTGCAAAGCATTAAGTGCTCCTCTCTTTTGATTCATGCACATTTTTGTTTTTACCTTTCATTTCATTGAACAATCAAGAACACCTCGATTGATTCCGGGTTCCTTTGATCACAAAAATGATTTGGATGAAGATAAAGTCACTTTTCGATCATTGAGTAGTTTTTCTTTGCTCGTCATTTGTGACTTTTCAGAAAGTGGAGTTGTTCATCTCGGCATTTGAAAACTTCCTTTTTCGCATTCGCGAGTTTTTGATATTCTTTGAAGATTCTACTCAAAGTCCTTGCCAGAGGAAAAGGGGAGGATATTGCGCAAATAAGCATTCTTAGATTGGTCGATCAAAGTTTAGTTAGTTTTTCCTTTCAATGAACTTGTTTTGAATTTTTTCAAATTTTATGATTTTTGGTATAACAATTTCTTTTGAAAAGAAGAGTTTCATGATCATCCCTTTTTGTTGTTGAATGATGATGGATAGGATGATGGATTATGATTTACACTAAATGCAAAATCTGAATGAATGGGAAAGACCTCTTGGTATCAATTCACAAGGCGTTAATGTGGACAAGGATTCTGCCATGCTCCTAGGGTGATACATTGGAAGTGCTTAGCTAGAAACATTAACTGACCTTATTCCAGGATACTTGTCAAGGTTCCCTTCCTCCAAGGCTTGTCTGCTTCTTTATTTCAAACTTGATTCAAGGAGAATAAAATGATGCTAAAGCTTCAACTCAATAAATTTCACAATCTCTTTCTTCAAATTTCTTCCGTTCTTCCCAAAATCATTTCCAATGCTTACCTTTTGTCTTCCTTTTTTCAACAAGTGTTCTTCATTGCTAAATAAATAGGACTTTGAAAGTCAGCTAGATGTCGGTGCCATTCACCGTTTCAAACTTGACAAAGAAAAAATTACCCTCTTACCTTAAATTTATGAAAGAAATTTTATGATGGGATTCGGCTTCTTCGTAAGAAGGAATAACACCCTAAATGATAATGAGGCTTGAATAGCTTTGTTAGGTAGGGAATTGTGTCCTCAAGAACCCAAAAAACTTTCAAATAAATTACCTCCATGTTAACTATACTATCTTCATTTGAAAGCTCGGATACCACCATGATGCAGTTTTTGTTATGACGTTGATAGTTTTTTCAATTAGTGCCATCATAACCAGAAAAGGAATTTACCCAATTTGATTGATTTATGAGAACAAAATCAATTCAAAGCTGATTGGTTTTTTATTAATGGATTTACAATTGATGATTTGAAAGATGGTTTGATTTGATTTAGCGTGAGTGTCCTTCGACATTTTTGTTTTTCATGGAGAGGATAAGGTTTTGATGTTGTTTAATGATCAATGAATGAATGTTTGGGGTGAGATTTAAAGAACTTCGACAATATGGGAATTTGGAAATTCTTCTAGTGTTCAACATGACTTCAAATTTTCATCAAATCGCCCTTGAACTGATTGCCAAGACAAGTAGTATATCCTCCATTTCAAACAATTTCTTTAAACCCATGGCCACTAGATTTTCTTTGTTTTTCAAGTAATCAAGTCATCTTGGCGTACTTTTAGGTCGAGGAGGTTCTTTATTCCCCGGATCGCATTTTAATTGTCTTAGACATCCCACCAAGATGCACACCCTTTGGTTTCTTGAGTCCAAGCCGTGCAAGTTTCGGATCATTCTTTCTTCTTTGTGATTTTAGGGAGACCATTTTTGTCTTTCATGTTGCTTTTTTTCTTGCAATTATTTTGCAAAAATCTTTCAATTTGATTATTTTGAAAGTGAAGCTTTGTCGGAAGGGAAGACTTTGACCTTCGGGTAGGTTGATTTGAAAGATGGTTTGAGAAGTTTTGAGGTGATTTTCATGTTATGATCTAAGTTTCGGGTGGGATTAAAGTGTTTCCTCTTTTAAGGACAATACTTGGTATCGCTCCCATTTGGGTGAAACTCTTGGCCTTCTTCAAAAATTGCATTTGAGGACATATCAATTTTGCCCTCTTTTGATGAGCTTTGATTTTGGTAACTTGTAGTTTTCTTGATTGAAAAGGGTCTTTGATTGATCTATTTTGATAAAAATAAATCCAAATGGATGAAAGTTTCTCATTGGTGTTTGGGAGTATTGTGCTTCTATTGTTACCCCTCGCCTCGATGTCAAGTTGAGAATCTTCAAAATGATGGAGGACAGATGCTTTGAAGTTTCCAAATTTTTCCCATTGTTTGTTCAAATCTTGTTTTCCTTCTGTTGCTGATTTTAAGCTTTGATGCCCATGAATTAAAATAATAAAGAAGTTGTTTGAGTTGATCATGAAAATCTCTTCAAAGGATATTGTCTCAACTAATGTCAATCACTTTTGGGAGTGAGGATGCTAATGATGGTGATAAAGGAGCATCTTCAAGGATGAAAAGTTCTTGTTTTGTTATTGGAACTTATGTGGATGTTGAACTATTCCCCTCCTAAAAAATTAAATGATTCAAATTCAAGCTCATGGAAGTTGAAGAGGACAATCAACGTTCCCCATCCTTCGATTTGGATGAATTGGCGTCCTCCGACTCTTTTTGCCCACCAAGGGAGCTAGGCTTTGTTGCTCTTTGTGATTTAATGTGCATTCTCTTCTCAAAGTGGCTCACTGGTTTGTAGAATTAAAAGTTGATTTTCAAATGCCTCCATGCTTTTATGGACATGTAACACCTTGTAAAAACAATTTTTAAATTTTCCGTTGAATTTCTTTTAATGAAAATGGTTTGATTTTAATTAGGACAATTAGTTTTGGATGGATTTTGATTTGATTTTAGCATAGATTTAAGACTATAGACGCACAGAATAGAAAGAGGACAATTCTTATGGCGTATTTGGTATTTTAGGATATTTTTGCACGTGTTTTTATGCGGGTTTGACACTCTTTTTGATGATTTAGTTTTTACGCTTTTCTTCAAATATAAAGGAAGAAAGACAAAATTGAGCTTTCCCCCTAAGTTGATCATCAGAGAAAGTCAATCACAATGCTCGTCAACTTTCAAAATCATTGTACTTTATAAGGTAAAGGCTACTCAATTCGTCATGAAAACTTCTCAAGTAATGGCACTAACGATCGAGTGCTTCTTTTTAATTGATCGATGTAAAAATCTTGCAATAAATGGGACTTCCCGGCTATTGATTTGGGTAGAAAAATTCTTGTTCGATTCTTTTGATTAGATGGAGCATCAAAACTTTTGTGTCGATCGATGATTGTAGTTTAAAACCATTGAAAAGGGTCGTTTCTCATGGGTGGTGGAGTAAATGCAAAGGATGGAACTTGGTGGAGTTTTCTTTTGTAAGCTTAAACTCTTTTGTTCTTATTTCTAATTCATTTTCCCATTATTTCTTTGTCTAACACCTCTCTTTTCTTGCGATCAAAATCACCCAAATCCCATTTTCTTGCTTCAAAAAATGACCAAATCAAAGATTCCTCCTAATCTTGCTCCATGTTTGAATTGTTGCTTGCTAATTAATCTTTCAAAAACCCTTAATTCCCCCTTCTACAATTTAAAGTGCTCATTTTCACGGTTTTAAAGAGGGTTTAGGGTTCGCGGTTTTTAGATCGAAAAATCGCCTCTTTTGCTTGTTTAATTGAAGATTAATTGCAATTTGTAGGATTTCTATCATCAAGTAAGTGATTTCTACTTCCTCATTACTTTTTTTTTACGTTATTTGAATTATTATTAGCATAAATTGATTTAGGGTTTTGAAATTCTTTGATTAAAGAAGTGATCATCAAATTTTTGAGTGACGACTTTTGAAAGCTTAATAACAATGTCATTGCTTGCCCTTGTCTATCTTGTTCTCGATGATCAATCCCAATTCCCCATTCTTTGAATGTTGCATGATTAATAAATGAAATTTAAATCAAATTTTACATGGGTTCATCGGGAATTTTTGATCGGGATCCATTAGGGGCTCTTGGTCAATTGAGTGTTTGGATCAATCTCTTGGATTTAATTTCTACAATTTGAACAAGAGCTCGAAGATTAAGGAACAATTTGAAAGTCTTTGTTCTTTGTAACTAAATTGCCTGGGTGTGTAACTTCATTGTGAAAATAAACTTAAGCATTTCCCCATTTGGTTCCCCTTGGGGGAATCATTAGCATTTGAAGGACAATCAAACGCCCTATTAACTTTTTGTGATGCTATTGTGGTTAATTAACAAATTTATGAATAAATTTTGAGGGATATTGGGAATTTTAAGATTTGAAACTCGATTTTATGTCTTAAAGTTTGAAAGGATTCCATCTTTGTTTCACTTAGGCTTAGCAGTTTTCCCCTGACTTTCCTTGTTCTAGCATATTATTTTAGGGAGACATTCCCCATGTTTTGTTTTTTCTTATCAACCCCAATCATCTCCTATGTTTACGATAATTAAAAAAGGATGGAGTCTAATAGCTTGAATCTAGTTGCCTTCTAATCCGGATAAAATCCAAAAGGAATATTATAGCCCTTGGATTAAAAACCTTGAAGTGATTGATATTAACTACACTAATTATTGTAAACCATTCTAATTAGATTGTTGCCACTAAAACCATTTACACTTTTTAAGTTGTCCATGGTGTTCTTGTCCCAATCTGCTTGACCCCGTCTTTGTGTTCCTTAGTTTAATTGAACCCAATTTGCTTTATGTACAGTGGGCAATCCGAGTTTTTGATCGCTCGGCTAGCTCTGTGGCTTGGGATTGTAATTTAAAACCATTGATGAATTCCTTGCCTTGTGGGACTCAAGCTTTTCTCAACAATTTTTCTCTTATTTCTATGTACAAAAGGCCATCTTGTCTCTCCTTGATGCTTGGTCACGCCCATTTTCTTGTTTGCCATGAAAATGTCTCTCTTTCCATGATGGTGGCCAAAGAACTAAAGCTAAAATTAATCTTTCAAAGCCCATACTTCTGAAGGCGTGACACGATTGGCAATCTACTTTTATGTTTTATGGTTTGTGGTGGACTGCCATTTTGATGTGGCATCTAATGGGAGATTCCAATTGCCCTTTAGATGGTGAATCATAGCAAGTATGTGATTTATGGTTCCTCACAAACCATGTGCTAGATATTGTTTAATTGGGTTGTTTACGACTCAGGAAATCCATGAATGCAAACTTGATAAAGTTGGGTTACAAGCGTTCATGGGGACCTCGGTTCCGAACGGAAGTGTGGGAGTAATGTTACGTCTTCCCATTGGGTGCTCTTGTGGAGAAGGAACAAGTCCTTGCCTTTCGTTCTCAACTCAAAAACAATTAGAACACTCCCAATTGTGGACTAGGCAAAATGTGAAATCTACACCTTCCACTTGGTGGTGACTTCTATGTTCCTCCACATGAGAATCAACAAGCCATTTTTGTCCTTCCTTTGCTCCTTCAAAATCATCATTTGGGGATATTGGTCTTTTTCTATGATTCAAAAGGCTGTTGGCACACTTCCATTAAGGCTCGACTCTCATACATTGCAAGTTATCCTCAAGCGGTACATTTTGATAAATTTGGTGTCACGGTGGCTTCATGTGCCAGGGCCTCGGTTAAAACCAAAATAGCAAGAAATTTATCACTTTCGCTGGGTGTAAACAATTGAAAAAGAAAGTGTCATGTTAAAGCCTTTGGGAAAATAAACCTCGATGTCGAGTTTTTCTAAGCAAGCAATGGAGTTGTTGATCAGCTTCGACTTGAGAGTGATATCTTACAAGTATCTACGAAGTTTGGTCGGTTTGTGATTGTCCACTACGATTAATCGGCACCTATTTCGAGGATGGTAAGAACTCAAAGGATACATCACATTGGAAGAGGAAAGAAGATGGACTCAATACCAATTTCCCTTCTACTTAGCATTTGCATCAAATAAAGCAGCCTTGAAGATGAAGTTTCCCTTCGGCTCCCATGACCCCTCTTACCTTCTTTATGAAAGAAATTTTTGCTCGCTAAGGGAATATTAGTGATAATGAGGCGATATTGCTTTGGTGTTATTACCCCTCGATTTCTAAGTTCTTGATGTTTTCAAAATAGTGTGCATATAAGAGATTACCCATTTGTTGATGTTTTAGAGACTTTCTATCTCGGCTAATATGACTTTAGAAGAAGTTATATCCACGGTAGGAGACTCTGATTTGGATAGGGGATTTATTCTCTCTTCTTACATCCCGAATTGAAGGGAGACCATTTTTGCACCCCTTAGGAGGGTCTTTCGTCGGGAGGATGATTTTCTTTGGCGGACCAGGCAAGATTTAAGAACCACTTTTCTAAGGGATATTTTTGGAGTTTTGTCGCTTCTTCATTTCTCCGTTGAGAGCAAAAAGGAGTCCACCTTCCTCAGGAAGAAAATAATAAAGTTGTCAAAGGATTTGTTTCCTTTGGGAGGCGATGGGATAAAGGAGCACTATTTTTATGTGCATGAAGATGAATCAAAATGATTCAAATTCAAGATGGAAGTTGAAAGAGGACAACATCACAAGCACCGAGCTCTCCATCCGGGCGGTTTCTTTTAATGCTTTTAATTAGACATTAGTTTAAAGAGGGTTTTTAGCCTATAGTCTTGTTCTTATGCGTGTTTGAATATGATATTTTTGCACGTGTTTTTATGCCTTTTACCCTCAACATAGATTACTTGACTTCCTCATTACTTTATGTACCTTGAGCCGTGCTTCTTTTTTAATTGATTAAGTAAAGAAGGGACTTGCCCGGGGACCATTACTGGAAGCATCAAAGGTGGCACTAGCCACCATTCTTGCCTCTTTTGTTCCTCATTATTCCCACGTTTGGCCTCGTGACTTTCACGCCCCTTAATTCCCCCATGCCTCGAGGTTTTAGAGAGGCTTTTGATCGAAAATGCCATTTTGCTTGTCTAATTGAAGCATTGCAATTTGTGACCCAAGTAAGTGATTTCTACTTCCTCATTACTTTTTTCTTTTCGTTATTTCGATTATGGAAGATTTAGGGTTTGAAATTCTTTGATTAGTGAATTTTAAACGGCTCTTGCCCTTGTTGCCGCCTTGCGATGACATGATTACCTCAGCTTGAAACCATGACACTCTCCCCCGTCTTCTTAGAGCCCTGCCGAAAATTTTTGTTTGATGGCCATTTCAAACTACATTGTGAGGGTGCCGGGCTTCACACCTTTTGCACGACCTTCACCTTCCCTCTAGGCTCGACCTACCACCTCCTTGAGTGAGGCCGTGTTCCTCCACCGCCTCGCCAAGAAGCGGGCTCATCAGCCTAGTTTGGTGGAGAGGGCTCCCGGCTCACACCCGATTCGGGAGTACCCACCACCACCTTCCAACTAGGACTTTGCTAGTCTCCTTCGATCCACAGACCTTCTACTCCCACTCTTTTCACTGTGGTGGACTACTACCACTCCTACTCCCACTCCCAGCCAGACCGAGACATCACAAACGAGCTCGGCCAGGTCCTAACATCAGGCTACTTTTCCCTCAACATAGGTCTTGTCGAAAATTCCACCACCTCCCTTTGTGGCCTTGCATCGATCATGGACCTTCGATTTCTAGGCAGCTTCGGTATCGAGTTTCGGTTTGTTGCTTGAGATCGCCGGAGCGTCGGGCTCGTATGGAGAGGATTTAGCTCTTGCCTTTACACCCTCTGCAAGACCCCACTAGTTCTTGAGTACCACTTGCACCTTTAGACACCTCTCCGATCCCCCCTAGGAGGTTTTCGGCCGGACCAACCTTCCTTCTCATGTCAATTTCCACCCACTATTTTGAAAGGGCTCAGCCATCACAAAACCGGTCTCCATCCTGGCGACGACCACCTTACCTCCCTTTGGACCCTCGACCATAGGTGGTACCTTGGTCAGCCCTATTGAAGAAGAGCCATTACTCGGGTATTTGAGGAGCGGAGGAGGAGAGAGGTGGAGAGAGATCAGTACGGTGGTGGACGGCGGCGGCGTTGATGGGTAGCTCTTTGGTCTACTAAGCTGGCGCGTTCCCACAGTTTACGCATTTGGTTTTGAGGAAGTTCGCGTTTGTATGTATTTCTTACTCTTTTATTTTGTCTCCTTTTTATTTATTGTTTTATTTCTTATTAGTTGTATATTCGTTCCCTGTATATCTCTGCTTGGTGTATCTTTGGAGGACAACGAGCGTTAATAAGTTTCGTTTAGGAGAATGTTAAATCCTTCAAATCTACGCATTGCATTTTGTTTTTTGCATTCCCCGTTTATTATTCCATTGCATTGTTGTTTATTTCAAAAAAATTCAAAAAATCAAAAACTTAGAAAAATTTCAAAAAAAATTAAAAACTTCACGTTTATTTTTGCATATAGGTTGAGTCAGAACGGTAGATTTCCATGATGATAATGCACTATAACTTGTCATTTTACTTGAGCCTTGCACTTTATTGATAGTTATTAGCTTTGTCATACGCATAGTCTCGATTTACATTCAAATATAGTTCTTATTTCTATTTAGACTTGACCCCATTTTTCTTGATAATTTGGCAACCTACTCTACAATTTCAGGTTTTAGAGCCCATAACTGGTGACATTCATGACTATCATTCATTAGGAATTGAAGTAGTACTCCTTGTATCTTCAGTAATGCACGCCCTTTATGGCGATAGTTCTGGTATCGAACTGAACATATTCGGAGTTTGTAGTTGGTATGTATCACAGAGGTGCTTTACAGAATTTCCCTTTATATAATTTTTCACCCATTTAGCTCCATAGCCTTCAACTTGCCCTTTTTGACCCGTGTTATCCAAACAATGCCTAGTGAAATGATTAAGCCATATCTTTGGTATGGTTTTATTGGTTGGCCAATATTTCACACAACTTTGAGTTGGTGGAAATTATGGAAGGAGAAAAGAAGAAAAAAAGATTTTGAAAAAGAAAAAAATGAAAGAAAAACGTGAAAGAAGAAAAAATGAAAAAAATGAATGAAAAAATGAAGGTGATTCACGTGAGGAAGAAAAAAGAAAAGTTTGAAAAAAGAAAGTTTGAAAAAAAGGTTTGTTTATTTTAGTTAGTTCATTAGGATGGTATTAAAAAAGGAAAGTTTGTGACCGTCTGACTCATCCATTCTTATTCTATATTTTTGAGGAGATTGTGTTGAGTTTAGTGAGCTTTGTGCAAATGAAGGCACTTGTTACTTAGTTTTTGATCAGTTGAGATTCGGATGGTTTATTATGGTCCTGTTAGGAACTAGCTTGACGCTTTACCTCCATTTCCATAACTTGTCTGCCTTTTCTCACTGAACCTCACTATTCCCATATTATTTGCATAAGCCCTCGCGCCAGCGGACATTGTTGGTTGGAGTGTGTGCATTAGTACTTGAATTGTCTTTGATTTTTGTTGCATGCATGCTATGTTAGGTCGATTAGGTGGTGGTATCTTTTCTTCTCTCGTTTACATATAACATTCACCTTTGCTTCATGAAGAGTGACCACGTGAGTCCGATTTTTTGGTCTACTTAAGGTCGATGAGTTGGCTATATTTCCAGAGCAAACATAATTCGTTTGCGTATTAGTACATAGCTATATTTGTTTTTTTTTTGCATTAAAAAGTTCAAGTAGACAAGTTAAACTAGCTCTGAGTTATCATTTTCCGTTCCATTAGTTGCATTTTAGTTTTCGAATAGAGTAAAGTTTCGATTTAAGGAGATTTGATTCGTGCGTTTTGTATAGTCTTTTGCTTTATTTTTATGCGTATTTTATGCATTTTGCTCTTGTTTTTATAGTATTTTGCCCAGAATTGGCTACTTTGGTTCGTTTTGTCCATTTGTTGGAAGCAGCGAAAGTAGTGGAATTGTACCCTTTTCCCTTTTGCATGCATTTAGAGGAGAAGCGGGATTTTCCCGTGAGATCTTAGCGTTGGGAAGGCGTCAAGGCCGCATTACGAAGCGGAGTTGGGCATGGACTTGAGCTAATTTGAAGACTAAGAACTCGATCGAGCAGTTTTACCACTCGATCGAGTGGTTTTACGTCCATGGTTGGTCGATCGAGTAGTTTTCTACTACGATCCTTAAGTTAACGGCACGAAAGATGAGTTACTCGATCGGTAACTATCTACTCGATCAAGTAGATGTTCTTGAGGTTTGCTCGATCGAGTGGTTTTATTCCACTTTCGATCAGTGAATTTCCTTTATTATGAATTTAATTAGCCGATGTTATATTTTATTCCGCAAGCGTAATATTTTCTTATTTAAACATGCGCATTAGTTAGGTCATTAGCATCAGATTTTATTCACTACTTAGCTTTTATCAAACTTTACTTTGCGTTAAACATTCTTCTTCTTTGTAACCTTGTTCTTGATTTACTTTATAAATTTTGTATTCTCTCGATTCATGATTGTAATTCCTTTTTCTCTTCTCTAATAATAATTAATCTTTTTGTTTGATCTAATTCTTCGTTTCGTTACATTTATTCCTTCCTAATTTACTCTTTGTAAGTTTATTATAGTTTTAATATGTTTAGAATCATTACTCTGTTTGTTAGTGTTGATGGTTTAATTAGCGATATAGGTAAGCTAAACCCTTCGTATTTGGGATTAGAGTTGCGGTAGGAATGTGACGGCTATTAAATGAACTAGATGATTAAAATTGTAGGCTGCATCACCATAGCAATTTAATTGTGTTTATCGGCTTAGTTGAGTTCACGCTTTAAGGTTATTCTTTAATGTCAAGTGTCCTAGATGAAAGATTGGACTAAATGGGCTCATTATGAGAGCAGTGACTATTGTGAAATTGAAGAAGTTAAGTTAAGTGGTACTTTAGGGATGAAAGTGGACCGAAGGACCTTTCACATCAAATCTTACATTGATATTCGTCTGAGTCATTTGGGTGAGTGTGACCCGGACTCTGGTAGTGAAAATTCCCGACATGTCCCTCCTATCGATAGTTTAAATCCTTATTTCTTGCCTTTATTGCTCTTGCCTTTATTTCTCTTCCTTTAAACTTCGTAGTTTAGAAAACAATTCAAACAACCCCCCCCCCTCTCCCATTTGTGACCAAATAGACGGACTTCTACGAGATATCTTGCCTCCACAGAGAATCGACCTGACTTCCCTAGCTATATAGTTAGTTTAGTTAGTTTATTTTTTACCTGACAGGGACGTGTGTGGACACACACCAGTTTATAAGACAACATCACGCTAAAATAAGAAATAGTTATTGCATGAGAATGAACACATTACCTTTAGTAAATTTTTATGAAGCTTGGATACTGACACACTTTCTTATGTGTGGGATCATTCGGTACATGCTCTATGAGCCTTTTTGGAGTTGATAAAAGATGGGTTATTCTTGACGCTCCCAATGGCAGGTCTCATATTAATATCTTCCAGGATTTACAAAGTATGTGACCAAGCATCATGACTACCCTGTATTATTGATTAATTTCTCATGAAGAATTTTTGCTCATCCTTGAGCTTTAAGTATCATGAACTTGTATTTGTTAAATATTTATGTGGTAACTGTTGAATGCGATGATGCTAAGGAAAATGGTAATGTAGAATTCGATGATGGGTCATATACGTTGAACCCGACATAATCATGCATTTACAAGCGGAGCTGTTTTAGAGTGATTTGTGTATCAGATTATTTAAATTTGTAACCTTAGCATATTTGCCTACCTGATTTATGGCATCGGTTATGCCCAAGCGATCTTATGTTTATCTTCTTATTTTGTACTTTTGTTGTGAAGTTGTGCATGCCTTATAAATTTGGTTATAAATTAAAATACTGTGAAATGGTATCTCTAACGCTGTTTTTAGCAGCCCTGGCGTGAGGCGGGACAAAGACAAAAGTCAAATAAGTACTTTTTACATGCAAGGTTCACAACAAAGGTAAAGTTATTTACTGAGGTTTGGGTTTTTTACAATTTTCTTTGCATTCTTTATTTTTGTTTTTATGTTAATTGCTTTTAATAAAATTAGTCTATCTTGTGTTATTCCTTATTCTTTTGTCAGATGGGATTAAGGCTCTAATGTCGTTGTTGTCATCGTCATCGCGCCTGAAATGCAGAATTTGTTTTGACGGTCTCACGTGAAATCCATTTCACAGTGATCTCTATATATTTTCATTTTAATTACGGGATTAATGAGGTTGGTTTTAGAGGTAAGACTGTCTTGTATGAGTTTTTGCAATGTGAGAGGAGTATTAGGAGTAGATGAAGTCATTTGTGCTATGTTTTCATTGGATGTTATTTTTCAAGCTTCAGTCTAGATTGGTCAAAGGTCTGTGAAGTGTTTTTAGAACACGTGACCTTTAATTAGGGAAAATAGTTGCGCTAAAGCAAGTTGGTTTTGACAATTTGGTATTAGTATGTCTAAATTAGTTGTGGTATTAGTATGTGTGCTTGAGATGGGTAAACACTTGCCAAATAGTTGTCCGACAAGTTGTAGTTTTTGAACTATGCAATTTGACCATCTCGGCTCTTAGATGAATATATGCATTGCAGTAGTCATTGAAGTTTTACCCCATCTAATAGTTTACCGACAAGTTTGGATCATGTTTCTTCTCAGAGTAATTACAGCACTAGCAAGGACTATGTTTGTCTCAAACACATTGGATCTTTTGCCTTGCTCACATTCTTCACTTTCGGTAGTTTTGTTCTATCGAAAATTAAATCTTATACACTGTTTTGTGTGGATTTTGCGTAAGGTAATATCAGTGGGGTTGATTTAGGTAGGGTTAACTAGCTCTGTATGGTTTATCGTTCGAATTATCAAGGTAGAATATAAAGATATAAAGATAATAAAAATAACAATAACAAAACAAAGAATTTTGTACGTGGAAAACCCTTAAATGGGAAAAACCACTAAAGCCAAGAGGAATTTCATTGTTGTATTATATATTTAGCACAATGGGACATAATGATAAGATTTGTATGAGAATGTTGTGATGCTTTTTTTTCTTCCGTCCTTATACAAATGATTTCCAAATGTTCTTATATAGGTACCTGGCTGAACGTACCGCTTGATCCTAGCATTAATGCGGAATATTCTCCTAATTACCGCAATAATTTCTTATACGTGTTAATTGCTGCATTAATTGCGAGATCTTGTTGCCAATGTTGTGATATTCCTCTTATAATATAAGTTTCTGAGTAAATATCGTCCGATATTTTGACCGTTGTCCTCTCCATGGCACAGCTGTCTTCATCTTCCTTGCCTGACACCACAGCAGCGAATGATAGTCAGGTTAAGATGAGAGATCAGTTGATCGAGGGATATCCGGATTTCCGGGCTAACAATTGCCCCTTATCTCCTTATTTTCGATGTGTCGGGGACAAAAATAAGGAGATAACCTAATCTTGGAAAAATTACCCAACGGTTAAGTTATGCTAATCGATTCATATATGACTACTTTCTCGATTTATGACGCGTGTAATTTTTACTACAACCTCTTCAATGATTATCCATCCAACTTGCGTTTGAAACCTAATTTAATCTACTATAAATACTCATTCACTTCATTAAGTTATTTCCATCAAAATAGCCTCCCTTCTTCTCTCTTAATAATCTTCTTCTTCAATCTTCCCTTTAACTTCCAGTTTTTAACTTAACTTATTTTTTTCATAATCTTTTAATAATGGGTGTGAAAAAGAAATCTACTTGTAGGCGGTGACTCCTGAACTCCTTCTCCCAAAAACCAGAGACCTCTTACGAAAATTTGCCTCCATCTTACATTTGCTCAACCTTATGGTTGATAATCCAAGTGATTCTCCTATGGAGATGATCTCAATTTTTCATGAGCGATTTCAGTTTAAGCCTATAAAGGCTTTGAAAGATATTGATCTCTTGCAAACCGTTTGAAGCACGAGTTTAAAAGGTGTTGAAGGGATAAGGGGATCATCCCCATTTGATCTTTGAAGTCCTGATCCTCGAGAATTCTCCTATTAGGGTTGTGGGCATGTCTGGTTGATTCTGTATTCATGACTCCAGGCTTCAGGTGCGTTAATAAGCTTTTTTCTCCTCTTATGGTTGAGATTATTAAGGAAATCGGCGTTCCTTCTTATCGAGTTTATGTCTATGGTGTAGAAGGTGGTTTGTTCGGTGTAGTGCCTTTAAGAAACCAATATCTCGTTTTTCTCTTAGCGTCCCAAAGCTTTGTTATGCGGTGAAAATAATAGCCCTGGCCGGATAAGTTTTAAGGTCGGGCTTCCACTACTTCCCTCCTCGGGAGTAACCTGGATAGCAACCATGATAAGAACCTGGTTGGGTACATGTTTGTCGACCAGTGGTCACGAGTCGTGATCTGCATATCCGAATTCGAAGCTTGTGTTGGTGAGTTTTTGTCTTTCCTCTTATCCTGCATGTTTTATTCGTTAGTGAAAAATAAATGAAGTTTATATTAAATCATACCTCTCACTTTGGGTTGATGATTGGGTTCTGGGCTTGAGTATCCCACTGCAAATATTTCTACATTCCTTGCTATTCCTCCTTTGGAGAGTCTTAGCCTCTTGTTGCTGGTGGCCATCTTCTCGTTGTCCGAAGGCTGATGGTCCGCAGGTGGCTAAACTCTTAAAGGTCATTAATGCTTCCACTTAGCCCGAAAGTCTATCTTATTTCCTTTTTTGTTCTTACTCTGGCTTTTTGGTGATGTTTAGTTTATATTGCTAATGTAGTGTTCGTGTTGTAGCTACCCGGGTCGTCTACTCGCCTTGCGGTTGGTATGGTGACCCCTCGGCCAGGTTGGCTAAGATCAAGGAGGAAGGCTCTGGGAAAGCGGAGATCTTGAGCCCGTTATTGATTTAACCGAGTCAGTCTGTGCTTCCAGGTCATTCTTGTTCTTACGCCTCTCCGAATAAGTTTAGCGGCCCAAAAGAAAAATTGAAGATGTTGATGTATCTGTCCCAATTAGGGAAGTGAAGGCCAAGGTGGATAATATGGAGTCCGCTGGGGTGAAGATCGGGATTATCTTGCTTCCAAGTAAGATGTCATGTTTACCCTTGACCTGTTGAAGCTACTCGGCGGTTGCTTGATTGATCACTCAATCGGCCTTTTGGCAAGTGCCTGGTCACTGTGAGGGAGGTACGCTATTTTTGTCATTATGTGTATTTTGTTTGGGTATTTTTATTATTGTGGTATAATATTCATTTTATTTTTATTTTTTTGAGTCGAGTCTTGCCTATCTCCATAACGCCTATCGTGCTACTTCTTTGTACTAGAGTTGACCATGAGATCGATTATGATGCTGAAATGCGGGAACTAGACTTTATACGGGCTGATCTAGCTGCTAAGGTGGACTTGAGTGAGGGTTCATGCTTTGAGAAGGATCTTTCTAAGGTCGAGGCCGATTCATTAGTAAAGCGGCTCTTGCGAAGCTTTGGACAGGAATGAAGAGCTCACCTGGAGAGGATGAATTGGAGTTCAAACTTGATGATGCTTCCCTTTATTTCTATATTAAGGGGAAGGTTCTTCGCCATATCGTGAGCCTCGTTTGAGGCCCAGGGAAAAATGGAACCCCAGAAAGAAGATGGCTGGCTTTTCTTAAAGTATCGACACGCATAACATGGGAATGAACAGGTCGATTCTCCGGGAGAGCGGGCGTTGATCTTGATCCGGCTAAGAGTGGGAGTGCAGTCTTTGTTTCAAGGAGAAGCGGTAATTTGATTTTTTCTTAGTTGATATTTGGCCCATCTAGGGGGGATGTCCCCCGACAAATAATTTTATTTCTTCTTGTCTCTATCCGGTTAGGAGACTATCCTGGCCCTTATGAATATTTTGGTGCCTTTGCCCCAGGGGGTAATGGCTTTATTAATATAATCGTTGTGGCCTTCTTTGGTGATCTTTGTTTGTTTGAACCTTGAATTTTGAGTTTCAATCCGTTGGACTGTCAAAATTTTTGTTTGGTTAACTTGTAAAGAATTTTTAATTTATCCTGTTATTTAAACTGTCGTGAGTAATTCAACCAAGTATGGTTTTGCCATAATGGTTGAAGGGTAGGAAAACCCGGCATTGTCGGAGGGCTTATGTCCTGCCGGGCCAATTTGGGAGGGCTTGTATTCACTGTCGGGAGGGCTTTTAGACTAATGGTTAGGATGGCACACCCTTCCACCGTCTTCTTGTGTCCGGCCGTTTGTTAACATTTAATATAAACCTAGTCGAATTAGCAATTATTTCATATCGATTGGTCTTGGCATTTCCGTATCCTTGATGGTTACCAACTCGTCGGGCACAATTAAGTGCAAAGTTTTTTTTTTAGATTTTGATATATAGTATAGTGAGCCCTCAATCACGAATATTTATGCATATAGACATTTATCATGTATAATTGTTCGTGATTCAAAAATAAGAGAAATTAGGGTTAGTTAAATATATAGATATGAGTTGCGGGTGAGCATATAAAACACGCAATTTTTCGTAGCACATCGGGTTGAGTAATGATATGAGTTTGTACCGACTTGTGGCACGTCTGGATTTTACACATGGAATTATTTTAAATGGGTTACATTCGGAGATCTTGGAATCATTTCTCTTTCTAGTGTTTGGAACACCATATGCCTCTTGTCCAACAATTGAATCAATTAAGTAAGGGCCTTCCCATGTGGGGCCACTTGCATCTGATTTTCTTTTTTATTCGGAAAAACTTTGCGTAAGACGAGGTCTCCTTCCCTGAAGACTCTAATTTTTACATTTTTGCTGTATGTCACTGGCAACTACTTGTTGATATGATGCCATCCTCGATTTTGGCAGCATCTTAGTTCTTCATTAGGACAGGTTATCTTGCATCAGTCTCTCGTTTGTAAACATTGTTATTTTACCTTGATGTGCACCCGTACTTCTCAGGAATACAGCTTCACAGCCGTACACTAAAGAATAAGGTGTTTATCTGTTGATGTCTTTGGAATTGTCATGTATGCCCGTAGTACTAATGGAAGTTCTTGACCCATCCGCTTTGCCTCGTCTTCTTTTTAGCTTCTTTTGGGCAACATGACTACCTTATTGCCGGATTCAGCTTGGCCATTAGCTTTTGGGTATCTAAGGGCCCCAGCGTTACCGAGTAGATATTCCATTCTTGGCAAAATGCTTGGTCTTTTTCCCCCAAATTGGGTTCCATTATCACATACTATTTACCAATCGGACTCCATGTCTCGCAAATGATGTTTTGTTTTGATGAAGGATATTACATCTTTTTGATTACTTGCCTGAAAGAAAATCGGCCTAAATCCATTTGCGAAGTAATCATCATAGCCAACATGAATAATTTTTGTCCTGGAGCTACAGGGCAGCTTTCCTACAATATCCGTGCCTACGTTATGAATGGCTGGTGCGAAATGAATGAAGGAGCTCAGATGGCTGATGTATGATTGGCGCATGGACTTGACAGGCTTCGCATTTTGAAGAATATTCAAAGCAGCCCTCAGTGTAGGCGATATGCTTTATCCATCTGAGTACTTTACTTGCCCGGCTTTTCCTCCTTTGTGGTTACCACAGTGTCCATCGTGTATTTCTTAAAGTAATAGTTTGGCCCGTCGGGCTCAAACATCTCGGTATGGTCCACTGCGATCTCTTGAATAAAGTGTTATTGACTATAGCATAAGTTAAAGCTCTAATTTTAAAAGCCCTTGCTTCGTGTCTCCCTTGGGATAGTATTCCTTGGAGAAACCAATCATAATAGGGTTTGGTCAAGAATTACTATCCTAATTGATAGGAAAGTTGACTTGTTCAAGTTTGTTGATAGTAGGCTCTAATAAATGAACAATTGGTATTTTATCGAAATCGTAGGGGTAAAGTTTGAACCTAAATTTGTAAAGCATCACTGTGTGTTAAGGTCTCTTGATATTTGATTTATGTCAAATAAAGCAAATTTGGCGGTAAGGTTTTTTGCATATTCTAAATACGAATCATTTTTGCATCCTTAGCCGTATAAATTCCCTTTATTTGATTAGCAATTAGAAGTGAATCGGTTTTTACCTTTAGATTTTGAACATCGAGGTCTAGATATACCTTTAAGCACTATTAAAGCTTCATATTCCGCTTCATTGTTTATAGCTTTGAATTCACAACTTATAGCCTGTGCTACCATGTCTCCTTGTGGTGATTTAAGCACTAATCTAACCACTGTCCCCACAGCGTTGGATGCCCTATCTATGAACAACGTTCATTCTTGGTCAGGGTTTTATTTTTCTAATTGGTTGACCTCTTCTTTCGGTCGGGTTCAGTTTGGGCTAAAGTCATCCACAAAGTCTTGCTTGGGCTGCGATTTGATCGGCCCCTTACCAGGTTTAAAAAGATATCGTATGTGCTAATGGGCGGCCATTTGGCCATCCGCCTGATAATTGAGTTTTCATAGGACATATTTTATCGGTAAGTTAGTCCCAACTATAATGGGATGACTTTCAAAATAAAGTCGTAATTTAGTACATGACATAATCAAGCTAAAACATAGTTCTCGGAGTAATCCATACCTCATCTCGGCAATCAGAGAGCTTTACTTACATAATAAAACCGGTGTTGTTGGCCATCTGTTCTTTTACTATGACTGTATAATGACGAGGGTGTTCTCTTTTGTTGATGGGGTGGAGATGATAAGTAGGAAATCTTGAAAGGGGGTTCTCCTTCTTTAAGGAGGTTGTAAAATGTTTTGCACCTTTCGGAGGACCTTGATATGAAGCAGTTCGGAGCGAAATACCCGGCCCGATTTTTGGATATCTTTGACATGATTTGAGTGAATTTAATTTCATGATAGCTTTTATTCATTCGGGGTTGGCTTCTATGCCTCTCTTCGTGACCATGTATCCTAGGAACTTTTCCGAGGAGACTCGAAAGTGGCATTTTTGCGGGGTTGACTTCATGTTGTATTTCTCGATATTTCAAATGCTATTTCTAAATGCTTTACATGATCTTAAACATTTTGGATTTTACCACCATATACGGCTATGTATACTTCCATGATATCTCCTATTTGGTCTTTAAACATCATGTTGATCAGTAGGTAAGTCAGATTTCCCTGCCGATTCAGGTAGAAAGGCATAAGCGATTATGCTTGATATATGCCTCGATGCGTAATGAATGCAATACTCTCCTGGTCAATTGCCCGAGGTGCATATTTATTTGATTGAATCCACTGGAATCATCCATGAATGTCAACATCTCATGGCCTGTTGTGGCGTCTACCATGGCATCAAATATGTGGTAAAGGAAATGGATCTTTTGGGAGGCTTTGTTTAGGTCAGTGTGTCTACGGACTCTCCACTTTCCATTCTTTTTACGCACAAATAACTCGTTGGCTTGACCACTCGGGGTACATTACTTCCCTGATCATTCCCATATCCAAGAGTTTTTCCACTTCCTCATTGATTATAGCATTTCTTTTCACCAGATTTTCGTCTTTTTCTGTATGACGGCTTAAAAGATGGATCAACATTGAGTTATGTGTAATTATATCAGCACTAATTCCGGTCATATCAAAATGTGACCAAGCAAACCAAGATGATTTATTTTTAAGGAATTTTACCAGTTCGGGCTTTGACACTATCCGGGGCGATCCTATTAAAACCTACCACAGTACTCGGGTTTAGAATTACCCGATCTGTTTCCATTTTGGGAGGTGCTACATAAGTGCTCTGACGGTGGAGTACTTTAATTACTATGTGAGGGACTTGACCGCCTGATGGTTTCAAGGCTGTTGTGTAGCATTCCTGGGTTATCTTGTGAATCCCTTTGATTGGCTATGCGAGTTTGTTAGTATCTTGATACACCTGATGATAGGTTAAGTAGACGGCCTTAACGTATGAATCCGAGTGCGCCAGATTGCATTGTAAGATGTCGAGAAATTGATCGTGTCCTGAATATGATATTTTACACCCTATTTTACCCGCATTTAGAGTCATTTGTATAGTTTACATGCTACTATTTTCCCTATTTCCGTCTACTTCGTGTTTTGTGTAATATTGCGTAAATGTGAAGAATCCGGGAATCGAAGCCAAATCCGTCCCAGTACTTAGCATTGCATTTGACATGGAGTAAAGACATCAAGAAGCAAACTTGGTGTACATATCAGGCGAAGACGAATGGTCATGGGCTTTTGGAGCCAAGTACTGTTGAAGTGGTCGATGAGATCGCGCTCTTAATCGATAGACTGATCACGATTGTCGTTCTTTGTACAACGAGGGTTAGTCGATCGACTAGTCATAGTGGTCGATCGACCACACACAGATTCTGACAAATTTGGAAACGAAAAGCCCCGATGTAATTAGGTTTAAGAATAAAAGTTAAGGAAGATTATCTATATAACGTAACTTTAGGTTTCATAAGAGGATCATCAAATTTTAGGGAAATAATTAGGGTTCATCACACCAAGATTGAATTTTATTAGTTTAGAATAATTTCCGTCGATAAAAGTTTACTTTCCGCATTTGGTTTTGGTCTTTCTGTTCAATTCTTCTTACGATTATTCTTTTGTTCCTTTGTTCAGGTTGTTGCTTTAATTCTCCAGTAGTTTAAATTGCTAGGTTAGATTTCCCAAAAGCCAAATTATCGTTCTGTGATAGTTTTTATTTAGTTAATTTAAGTATGAATTCGTTTGCTTTATTAGTTAATTCTGTTATTTATTACTTAACACTACCCATGAGTAGCTAAATCCTTTGTGCTAAGATGTAGGGGATCGTAGGTTAAGCGATTTACTTCGACAGCCAGCTTTGTTGTCGGGCTCTAGTCGATCGGTGACATGGTCGATAGACCCGGCGTGTTAGATTTGCTTCGACTTAATTAATTTATTTGCTATATTTGTGAATCGAGTGCCGCGACTAGTTGAATGCTTAGGAATTGACCGACCCGACAAGATCGAAGATGGGGAGGAAAATAATTACTTAATGAAGAAGACTAAATTAATAAGATCGAGAGATAAGTTAATTTAGATTTTAGTTTCATTAATCAAGAAACGAAGTTAGTATTAGTGAGATTAGGGACCCGTGGCTGGCTTAGGCCAAGGTTGCTACGGTAAGAATGGACCAGAGGACTTTTTATTTTCCGCCTAACATGCTTAAGACATTTTTACCTAGAGTTGCCGCCACAAACTACGGTGAACCGACCATCTTAGCATCCTTTAATATTTGCTTCCTTCTATTTTTATCTATCAAAGCTCATTTATTTACTTTAGTTATAGAACTATTCAAAACAAACCCCCACACATTTGTCGCTTTAGATTGAGATTAGACAACTATTAACTGCACGCTCTGTGGTTGACCACCGCTACTACTAATACATTAGTAGTATTTAGGTTATAAAATATTATTTTTGGTACTAAACAGCCCGGTATCAAATTTTTGTAGTGCTTGGGGAGGCAATTGTTTAATTTTTAGTTGTTTTTATTTTAGTCTTTTTCCTGGTTTTAAGACCTCTGTTCTTAAGCTCTTCTCATGATCTACTTGTAGTTTCCTCTTCTTAAGCAGGTCACGGGTGGTGAATCGAGACCATTAGATCCTCGGAAATCGAAAGGACTTTCGTGAGTTGAGGCGATCATCTAAGTATGCCGACGGAGGAAGAGCCGATACTCTTGTCCAGGTTACTACGAGAACGAGCTATTTGAGGAGGACCCACCTTCGTCCCCCTGTTTCTACCTCAAATGGTGAGACCCTGTTTCTACTACCTCACTGAGACTCGTTACATCTCCGGATATGGTCAAGAGAGCAAGTGACCCAGTCACTCTCCGAGCAAAAGGCGAAAATCTTATAAAGTGATTCGCATTGCCAAAATGGGATTTTAAAGGAAATTCAAACCGAATCAATCTTACATTAACTTGGTTGAGAGAAACCAATTTGGGAGCTAATGAAGATGCATTAAACATATAAAGACATTCATTGACTATCGTTGCTCCATACCTACCCCGCGTAGTGTGACCCAGGACAGGTAAAGGGAGACGATGTTCATATTCTCACTTCGGGATCTTTATTTAGGGAATGGTACAGAGATCTGGATGCGAAATTCTTCATGATTATCGATTGAAATTCGCCGGGCCCTAGCATTCTTATATGAAAATTTTCTCGCATCAAGACCAATGCGATTAGAGCTCGGATCATGAGCTTTAAACGGGGTCCGATGCGATTTTCATGAGGGCATGGGTCCGTTTCAAGAGGTCATCTTGAACTATTCCGCACCATGGGTTGATAAATGGTTTACGTGTGGCAAACCAATTCTATAATGGTCTTTATGATTATCGAGAGCTGGCCACCCATAAAGTGAAAGTACCGGGAATTCTAGAGGAAATCGTAGAAGATCGGTGAATCTCCTGTTGTAAATGCAATAGAAGCCCTTCATTGCGAGATTCGACAAGATAGATTTTGGGGGATCCAAAAGGAGGTATATATAAAGTTAATGCGCCAGACGGTCCTTTACATCGCAAAAGATGTGGAGGAGAGGGACATGTTTGGAGTTTTGTACTAGTTCGAATGAAATACGTCTTTTGCCTTTCAACACTTCGTGACGGTATCAGAATACCCCATACTCGGAGTGCCTTACTGACCACTCGTATAAGGATACTACCATCTCCATCTTAGGCATGATAATCATAAGACAATAACAAAACAACATTAAATAGTATAACTTTAGTGAAAGGTTACAATCAAACAAATACCAAAATACGATAGCATGTTCTCAAAACCAATCTCACCGAAAGTTAATCAAATGTTATAAAACTAGTAAAGCTACGGCCCAATGAAGACTTCTATCGCCCAGTACGGTGGCACATCCCAATATCCTAAGTTTCAACTCAAACCTGCTCAATTACTGCTCACCATCCCCGAATGGATCACCGCAGTTTTACAAAACAACAACCGGGCCGATTACTAATCACACAACTTACATACATCAACAATACGATAAATGTATTGCCTTACACCGTCACACACACACACAATCACACACAGTCCCATCAATCCAATCACTAATGTCCCACTGGACTTGACCATGGAGTGACCGTAGCTGACCGTACCCACCAAATCCCGCTCCCCTCATATCGAGCGAATTCCCTGATCATTAATGTACACATCCCCTCCGTATGGGTTCCACGAAGGGCAAAACTAGGGCGTGCGGCCACTCCGCAAGTGACTCCACTCACCGAGAACGATCTCGAGAAACCAGGAGACAAACAATCACAATCACAACCGTCACAATACACCACGATATTAATCAAACAATCAATCTCAACACATCAACAATCACTATGGGATTCAATACTAAAGTAGGAAACCCTACCTCGAAAGCACAACAATCAAACGGTATCAGGGTCAATTTGTATCAAAAACCTCTTCTACAAAACCTCCTTCTATCATACAAACACATAAACACTACCAAATCACAATCTACACAAAACCCCAAATCCCCATATTAGGGTTTAACCAACTTAAAGGAAATCCTTGTAAAAACGGTATATAGATCTTACCCACGCGCGGGATCTCAATGGTATCGGGAAGGTGAACCGACCTTCCAAACTCCGGATTTGCTAACAATGCGATTAAGAAGAACGTTTTTGTTTCTCTTTGATGATTAGGTTTTGAAAAATGTTTAAGAACAATGACTTTAAAAGATTATATACCTAATCGCATTATTAACAAAAAACCGAAATAACTCCCCGTAAACGGCTACTCAATTCAGTGGCTAAAGTACTCGGACTGAAGTGTCCCGCCTCGATCAGTACCCGTTACTCGATCAGTACCCAATGGTCGAAACTTTTATAAAATGCAACTCACCCTTACTCGTGAGTGGAGGCCTGCCGATAGAGTATCCAGAGACTCATAAATCACGGGTATTGCTACGGTCTTCCCTCCTTAAAAAGAACTTCGTCCCCGAAGTTCAACCCATACTAAAAAACAAACATACTAACTCGATCAAGACACAACAACGTGACTAAGAACTCTAAACAAAAACTCAAACCCAAACATGAACTCGTAACACCAACTCCACTAACTATTCCTACCTCCGCAACATGGCTCCCGATATCGTATCAACTCCACTATATCTCAACACTAATTCAAACTACAATAGCTCAAGAAATATATCATCCAGAGCCAATCCAATATCAAAATACCTATAACATCAAACGGAATGTTACATTCTACCACCCTTAAAAGGAACTTCGTCCTCGGTTTACTCAGACTTCAACATCATCCTTCAACTCAACACTATATAAAATATTCTCTACTCTCAAACATCACACTACTGACAAGCACGGCCATAGCCTTTTAACATCAACTAGCAAAATATACAACTTCCTTCTTTATGCTACACCAACACTCTCCTGCGAATATACCACCATATGCACAACCATCAAAATCTCTTTTATTGCATCCTACTTCTCTTAAGATAAATGTTACGTCCTCGTAACTCACTAATACTAAATCCTAGCTATATCGTCTCATTATCCTCATCACCACCGCATGTCAAAGATAACCACCTATAATCTAAACACTACTTGCATATATTCTACGCTCTCTTACTTAAACATTTTTCATACCTCGACTCATTCAAAGACACCACCTAACCTATGCCAAAAACTCGTAGCAAAATCACCATACTAATCTCCATTATTATCGCAAACAACATACCTCTCTATGTAAAGCACCTATCTCCCAAAGCATAACTCACGATCCACACTGGATACGTTTTCACTCACACTAGATCCTCAAGTTCTTTCCTTCTTTACCGCAAAACTCATACATAACTTAACATGACACTAATTTCCAACACCCTACACTCACTTGCCTCGACAAAGGATTATGAACCACCCGCATCTTTCAGGTCATTACCACACATGTTTTACTAATCACTTGCCATTACCATGTCCACTAAAGCATTATCTAGAACAAGATCAAAATTATCAGAATAACCTCTCACAACCGTGTCCCATCAACAGAATATCACTATACCATGACAAAAATGAAAACATATACAACTCTATTTCATATCATACTCTACCCTCATTCCCAACTTAACCTCGTAAAGAAAATATCAATAAACAAGATAACCGTCTATCTCGCACTTCAAATCCAAATCATAGGAGCAACATCAAACAAAATAACAATCTATGTATAATCGTATGTACTTTCTTTAAACTCAATCATAATCATCCTCGCTGCTCCATTACATCCGTGACGTGATCACAAATACCGCCACCAACAGCCAAGACCGAGTAAGAAAATACCTGCAAAAGACAACACTAAATACTCGTGTCTTTGATCACCACCCCGAGGCACCAAACCAAATCGATACCATCACAACTTACACAATCCCATAAGATAACGACTCAACATAACTTCTCTGACAAGAAAAACTTACTCAAATCCACTTTACTAAATCACAAAGCAACATACTATATGAATTAATGATAATAACCTCATGAATATCATCCCCTTACCACATCATAATAACATATATCATGAATACATACAAGTAAAACCAAATCATGCCGATCAATCAAATTATTACCTTTTTGAATATTATTCACGTTAAATTACCGTGTCCAATATATATTCCGAACATTCGATAACAACATTATAACTATCACACCATTATCATTTAGGTCACACCTCACACCAACATTTATATACATCTCTTAGACCCATAATCACATCTAACTAGTCAATCCCCGATCCACGAGTTACCTCAATAAAGGTTATCTGTCGCCGAGCAACCTCGCATGCCCCTTTATCACATTCTTCCATTCGCATAACCAATTTCGCTTATACATAAATATACACTTAACACTCTGCTATGAAACCGCCTCCTAAGACTATGTCTTATACTTCCTCACAACCATACCTATCAATTCAATCTTTACAAAATCACTTTTTTAGAATTGCCATCTTTCCTATTTATCATTAACTTAACCACTAAATAACAACACCTCCACACAAGTACCGTTCGTACATCAAACTTCTTACACTCATCTCTAAACATCACTGCTTCTTCCTATCTTTGATTATCATCCCCAATAACGAGCATCAAAACCATCAACAAAATTACCTCAACATTATTCCCAATACTATCCTTAATTGTATCATCATCTAACTCTCCACCAAAATCTCATATCCTGCAGATATTCTACCAACTTCTTACTTTCTATAATTCCTCAAAACTCAAGACTAATCTTGTTGTTCAAGCTCTGTATAATCATTAATTCAATTCCTCATGATAGTATCATGCATCTTGACGATTTCTTACTTTTATATCACATAACTCCGGTGAACATTTTCTTAGTTTTACTCCTCATTCTTTTCTTTTACACTCAAAAAGCAATTAACCATTCAACTCCTTATTACTTCTTCCTAACTCTTTAGTGCTCCCGATCACCTTCTCATTGCTCCCAAAACCAATCCCATTATTTCTTATCAATATTATCTCACTCTTCCTTACCATGGGTCCCCTCTCATCACTCCACTCACTCACACTTGTCGCTAATTTGTCCATAAAAATCAACGTTTAAAGTTCAAACAATTACATCTCTAGAAATTAAAATTCTTTTATACCAGTTAATTGCCAAGGAAATCACATTAGTTTCGTCTCTCGATAACACAAATTTCCAAACTAGGTCACTATCCAAATCCACGCGCGACATGTCTCCATTAAGTTCACTATATACCACTCTTCTCAATTCCTCTAAAACGACCTTTCATTATATATATTCTTACTAACACTATTTCTAACCATCTCCTCCGTAATTATTGTACATCTCTGGAGTTGCTACTATCCACATCCTTTCTTTCAATCTTTTCATTCTCACGCTCCTTAAACTCACATCACTCTTTCGCCCACATTCACTTACTTCCACATTACTCAACACACAATCATATCACCATCCCGTCTTTAAAAACATGCTTTATGCCTCAATTACTGCACACCAATCTCCCTTTTCTTTTTTTCCACTATCTATCACAACACATAGAACTCATGTCCTCCCACCGAACTCCTACTCACCACAAAAAGCCACTCACTACACCATAAGATTGGGTAACTTTACATCAGATCAACATACATGTAAAACGTGCAAAAGAAGCAAAATAATACCTTGAATTAAACATAATATGCAAATCGAATGTCAAAAAGATAAGCATATGACCCAAAACAGGTCACTAGATCGGTATAGTTACTGACGAGAGGACTTACCATCGAACAGGTGAAGATCGAAGACGTGAAAAAAATTACCGGGCCACTGGACATCGAAAATCGACGTGATTCAGATCGAAGTTCCCTACTCGATCGAGTACTGGGCGCTACTCGATCGAGTACCCACGCATTTCAACATCGCCCAGCCAGAAATACGTAATCACTTGGCTTTCGGTCGTTTGTGGTGACCAAATCGTTAGAATCGTAGTAAAAGAACAAGCTATCACCTTCAATTAGAATCACATTAAAATCATTTATGCATCTCAAGTTATAACAGTTTAAAGACAACCTCTTTATAATCGAAAAACATAACTACTTGATTTTACTTCCAAACAACTTAAACGACAACAAGGTAAACAAAACAACCCAATACTTCATGAAACCAGAGCCCAATCACATATTACTATTTTTTTGAAAGTAAAGCAACAACATTCATCATCCACTACCCACATGCTTTTATTCTATAGCCTTTCGTAAGACAAATCATACTCATACATTACAAATCCTATTTCCATGTTACTAATACAACAATATTACAAATACACTTCACACCTAAACATATTCATAATCACAAAATTCGGGATTCCTCATGCTATTGCCACTCCATCTTTTCCAATCAATTCATCCATTTCAACCACATTCTTCATACAACATGTACATATGAACAATAGTAGGCATATATGAAATCATTATAAAAATTACACAAACAAGATTATGTATAATCATATCACCGGCGAACTACTCCTTTTCCACCACATTACTCATAATTTCATACACTTTTCTAACAATTCCAACCAAGATTGTAAACCAACCATTGCGTAATATGCTTCAATCAACAAATAATTTATATACTTCACCAACTCGTATTCACAATCTCAACCTTTTACTCCAACATCCAACAATTACAACATACATCATCACATCCACATATGAACTAACAAGCATCACATACGACTCGACATACACCCCCATGTGACCGGCTCAAAATTGTAGGCAAGTTCGCCACTTTAGGACGCCTCCAAGCCCTTCGCATTAGCTCCTACAAATCCATTACCCCGGATTCATTTTAATTGACTTTCAGATTCATTAGATTCATTGGTTATGTGTTTCAGGATCGCCGCCTCCGATACCATTCAGAATAATTTATACCCAAGTGGCTTACCAAGACCACTCAGTATAAGGATACTACCATCTTTGCTACTCCAGGTAATGATAATCATAAGACAATAACGAAACAACATTAAATAGTATAACTTTAGTGAAAGGTTACAACTAAAACCAAATACCAAAATACGATACATGTTCTCAAACCAACCGCTTCACCGAGTTAACCTAAATGTTATAAAACTAGTAAAGCTACAAACAAGACTTCTATCGTCGACGGTGGCACATCCCACTATCCTTGAGACTTTCAACTCAAACCCCGCTTCACCACCGCCACCATCCTCCGAATGGATCACCGCAGTTTTACAAAACAACAACCGGTGGGTTTCGACGAATCACACAACTTACATATCAACAATACGATAAAATGTATGAATTTACACCTACACACACACACACACAATCACACCAGCCCCATCATCAATCAATCACCGATCGCCCACCGGACCGCCGCCTGGGGACCGCACTTGATTTACTAAATCCCCGCTCCCTCATTTGTGAGCGAATAACCCATTAACGTGCACATCCTTCCGTATGTTCCACGAAGGCGAACTAGTATGAAAGTCACTCCCGCAAGTGACTCCACTCAGCCGAGAACGCATCTCGAGAACCGGAGACAAACAATCACAATCACAACCATCACAATACAATTACGATATTAATCAAACAATCAATCTCAACACATCAACAATCACTAAGGATTCAATATCGAGTAGGAAACCCTACCTGGAAAGCACAATAATCACATCAGATCAACAAATTTATCAAAAGCCTCTTCCGCAAAACCTCCTCCTATTATACAAACACATAAACACTACCAAATCATAATCTACACAAAACCCCCAAATCCCCATACAGGTTTAAACAAACTTAAAGGAAATACTGTAAAACGGTAGATATAGATCTTACCTCGACGCAAGGATCTCAACGGTAGATTACGAAAGGTGAAATCCGACCTTCCAAACTCCCGGATTTGCTAACAATGCGATTAAAGCGAAGAACGCATTTTGTCTTCTCGACGATGTTGATTAGGTTTTTAAAAAGTGTTTAAGAACAATGACGGAAAAGATTATATACCTAATCGTATTATTAACAAAACCCGAGAAATAACTCCCTTTAAAACCGACTACTCGATCGAGTGCCCCCTTACTCGATCAAGTACCCACGTTACTCGATCGAGTACCCAACAGCCGAAACTTTATAAAACGCAACTCACCCTTACTGACAGAGTAAGGCCTACTGACAGAGTATCCAGAGACTCATAAATACGGAGTATTACAGTACCTATCCCGATCCTCTAATTCCCTTAATCCGGTCCACCACCACAGCTGTTAAGCAGAAAGAGTTACGTGCCCTCATAAGCAAGCAGAGATTAAAGCCTCCCTATGTGCCTCTTAAAGAAGAATTTCAAGGTTCGATATTTCCGAATTGAAAACATGGTTCGAATTTGGGTTTGTCGCAAAAGGAGTCTCTAGCTAGAGAGACTTCTACAAAAATGTTGAGAGTCAAATTGCCCAACTCCGCTAAGCAAAAGTGCACCAGCTACCGGGCATTTACTGTCAGAATGTGATCAAAAGAGACACTAAATGCAATCACTTGAGGAGTGGTCTACCTTTGATGGGTCCGCTATGGTCAAGATGTTACCTAAAAAAGATGAGGCGAATCCAGCAAGAAAAAGGCCGAGTAACAGAGTAAGAAAAGACGATTTATCACAGGCCGGTCACGATCCACTTACACATGGTCGATCGACTACCGAATAAGATAAATACTTTTTGTGGAAGCAATCACGATCGACTTGCCATGGTCGATCGATCAAGGTGCCGCTGATCGCGAACCTTTTCATCCTCCAATGCCGTATAACTTGAGGGACCACTTATTTCGGTACACGACCAAATTATTGAGGCAAGATCCAAATGCCGATGGGCTCGCCTCCGGCCTCCCAAGTATGACCCACGACGGCTTAACGGTTCATTCCGAGACGGTCCAGAAGGTTCGAGTTACAATAAGGACAACGAGTAGATTTTCAACAAAATCCACCATGCTCAGACAGAGACTTAGAGGAGAGGGCTAGTTTTACACTTCTTATCCGTAGGAGAGATGGTTACAAAGGAACAGTATCAAGCGAACAAATTTGAAAATGTTATTCGTAGTTTAAATGTGCAAGTCCTTTCCCTAGAATTAGTTAATCAAGCGCCCGCTACATGAAATTTATGAAGTAGCTTTTGTCTAAAAAGAAGTCACTTGACATCATGGTAACTGTCGCACTAAATCGAGGAGTCGTTCTTATTTGACTCATCAATCGCCCACATAAGTTAGCTGACCCTGGTATCTTTTCTGTTCCTTGTAATATTGCTACCTTCTCAATTGAGAAGGCATTATGTTATCTAGGAGCTAGCATTAGTGTTATGCCTTTGATTCTTGCTAAGAAATTGAAATTGAATGGTTTGCGAACATTAACATGATTTTTGAGATGTATGGCGATCGTTCTGCGGTCCAGCCTATAAGAGTCTTAGAGGATATTCCTGTGCAAATAGGAAAGTTCTTTTTCCTCACTTGACTTCGTTGTACTAGATATACCCGGGATGCTCACATTCCTATCATTTTGGGTAGACCATTTTTGCACACCCGTGCGCTTATAGATGTTGGCTCAGGGACATCAACCTTTAAAGTAGGGAAAACCATTATTTTTGCCTACATACCGCTAAGAAGAAAGACCCTATATGGCCAACTTATAATGCGATTTCCGAGAAGAAATCTTATTTTGTTCTTCTAATATGCCCGCCCTGCCTATTTCTCATGATAATACCTCCGCCCCGATTGGGAGCAAATTAGAGGAAGATTCTTCTGTTTTGACTATTGCAGGAGCTGGTTTGGGAATTTGAGCCGCATGTTGCTCCAAATGAAGGAGCCAATCATTCAAAGAGGTGGCCCCTATGTATGTCCGAGCTTATGCGAACCTATGAGGAGCCCGATGAGGAGTCGGCCAAAGTGACGAGTCTGATTTTGGATTTTGATGAGCCGAGCATTTAGGTCATTGATCGGGAAGATGTTAGAGATGTCGATCCGCTGAGTTCTGCCGGATATTGAGTCAGGAGCCCAACCGAGAGATGAGCACTTTGTCAGAGGCTGCATTAAGCCAGAAGCCGAAATCAAGTGGGCCATTCCGTGGCCATTTTTGATAAACTATTAGTTGATTAAGACCTTTTTAAAAACATTTTATTGCTTTTGTTAGACTTTTATTGTTTTGGGTTTGCGCGAGACTTCGCTTAATTTGCTTCTTAGGATTTATTTAGGCTATAGACTTTACATTTGGGTTTCTTATGTGAATTTTAGGCGCGTTATTATGTGTGTATTTGCGGGGTTCATAGACCATAATTAGCTCAATTTATTGAGGTGGTCAAGAAATCGGGAACTTACAATGTTTTCGGGCCGATCGATCGTCATGCTATGGTCTATCGACTAAGCCGCGATTCTGTGGGCTTCGCTTCACACCGCCAATCGAATGGCCCCGTATGGTCAATCGTCCCGCGTCCCATGCCAGATCTGTTCCACGACCATTCCCCTGGCCAGTTTGGGTCGATCATGGAGTTGAGGAGCTTTTTTCTCCACTATTCTCCATCCATTCTGTTTTCTTCTATTTTTATTTGGTACATAATTTTATGTTTCAGAAATTGTTTTCTTGAATTACGCTGTGGTACTTTTGTTTCTTTTCGTACCTATGGTAGCATGATGGCTATCGAAACCTCCTAGCTCACGCTGGTTTGGGAGGTTTCCATAACAAGCTAAAGTCTTGTGAGTTTCCGAGTTTAACTTCATGTCTTGTTTAGTTATAATAACGCAAAATCCCATTTCCTTATATTTTCTTATATGGAGTTTTGCACAATGGGGACATTGTGTGATTTGGTCTGGGAAAGGGTTTTGCATTGCATTCACATGTTTTATTGCATTTATTTCACGTTTATTACACTTCAATTTGCATTTGTTATTTCATTTCCTATATATATACAAAAATTCAAAAAAAAATTGAAAAATTTCAAAATTCAAAAATTGCACGTTTATTTTAGCATGTAGGTTGAGTCTTAATCTGTAGTAGTTCAATGATGACATTGCATTTTTATCCTGCTTATGCCTAAGCCGTGCTAAATTGACATGTTATTAGTAGAATCATTTGCATAGTGTAATGCAGTTTTTGTTAGTTTATTCAACAACCTTGAGACTTGACTTAGATTTATGGCAAACTACTTATATTTCTGAGGTTTAGAGCTATAACCGTGACATTCATGACCGGTTTATTTAGAATGTGAGTAGTTACTCCTTGTAAGACATGTCATATCAATATGCATAAATATGAACTTAATCTACTTAATACCTGTATGCATTTGGGTTCGTGTTAGTTGACACATGTGGAAGAGGTCGCTTTATTCATTTTGCCCATAAGCCCATGATCGCCAAAATAGCCTTTTGTCCCATTACTACATCCTACATTTAGCATGCCCTTGTCAAACTAGTAGTTTATGTTCTTGGGATTGTTATTTCGTTTTTGGTAGCTAATGCTCATTTTGAGATGATGTTGGGAAGATGAAAAGGACAAGAAAAAGAAAAAAAGAAAAAAAGAAAGAAAAAATGATTCGAAAAAGAGGATCACCGATCGATCATTCCACTTGGTCGATCGACGCTTGCCGCAGATAGCGAAAAAAAAAATCAAAATCGCATAATTCAAAGTCTTTGTTAAATGGCGATTTTGCTCCCATGTTGTATTTGTATCTTATGGGAGTCAACTAATTGTGGAAATTGTGAGATTAGTGCTTGATAATCGGCACCATTTTATTGATTGAATCTTGAAAAAGAAAGTCGATGTTGTTATAATTTGGTTCCCTTTAGTTACTAGCTCGGCTTTAACTCCTCGATCCGCATTTATCTTAGCCCCTTCTTACCCATTACCTCACATATCCATATTTACTTCGGGTGTGTGTGTCATTTGTTTGGTTGGAATGCATTTATACGGTTGTAGAGATTATTTTCATATCGATCGCAGGCATGTTTTATAGTCGTAGTTAGGTGAGAGTCATCACAATTACTTTTTCTATCTTACATATACTCACCGTGCTTACGTGTGATATGAGCGACCAGAGAGTCCATGATGATAAGTCTCTATAGTTGACGGTTCAAATAGCTTTTAACCACTACATAACTCGTTTGCATGATTCATGCTGCTAATTGATTGTGATTTGTAGCATTAAATCGTTTAGGCTATATAGTCACATTTATTTCGAGATTGAACTCGTTCCATTAGGTTTTAGGATCGAGTCTAGTTCTTGCTTAGGGACAAGCAAGGGTTTGCTTTGGGGAAGTTTGATGTGTGTCCTAATATGATGTTTTACACCTATTTTACACGCATTTCAAAGCTCATTTCACAGTAGTTTATGCTACTATTTTCCTATTTCCGTCTACTTTCGTGTTTTTGTGTAATATTGCGTAAATGTGAAAAATCCAAATTAAATCGAGCCAAACCGCCCCCCGAGTACTTAGATTGCATTTGACATGGAGTAAAGACTCGAAGCAAACTTGTGCTTATATCGAGGCCCGAAGACGAACTCCACAAGGGTTTGGAGCCAAGTACCAAGTGAAGTGGTCGATAGATCGTGCTCTCGGTCGATAGACCGAGTACGAATGTCGGGCTCGTCAGACAAATGAGGGTTGGTCGACGATCGGGTCAGTGGGTCGATCGACCACACCGTGATTTCCGACGCAAATTTGGAAAACGAAAGCCCAATGTAATTAGGTTTTAGGAATAAAAGTTACTAAGATTATCTATATAACGAATCTTTAGGTTTCGAAGAGGATCATCGAATTTTAGGGAAATAATTAGGGTTCATCACACAAAGATTGAATTTTTATTAGTTTAGAATAATTTTCATTAATAAAGTTTACTTTCCGCATTTGGTTTTGGTCTTTCCTGCTCAATTCTTCTTACTTATTCTCCTGCCTCCTTTGTTCAAAGTTGTCGCTTAATTCCTCCGTAGTTTAGAATTGCTAGGTTAGATTTCCCAAAACCCAAATTATCGTTTCATGATAGTTTTTATTTAGCTAATTTAAGTATGAATTTGTTTGCTTTATTAGTTAATTATATTCTATTGTCAGTTACTAAGACCACCATGAGTAGCTAACTTTTCAGGCTATGATGTAGGGGATCCGTAGGTTAGACGGTTTCTAGATAGCAACTGCTGTCGCCTCCGTCGATCGATCGATATACATGGTCGATCGACCAGAGCGTGTTAGATTTACTTTGACTTAATTAATTTAATTGCTATATTTGACGAATCGAGTGCACGCGACTAGTTGAATGCTTAGGAATTGACCGACCCGACAAGATCGAAAGATAGGGGAGGAAAATAGATTACTTAATTAAGACGACTAAATTAATAAGATCGAGAGATAAGTTAATTTAGATTTTGAGTTTCATAAATCAAGAACGAAAGTTAGTATTAGTGAGATTAGGGACCCGTAGCTTAGGCCGAAAGGTTGCTACTCCTTAAGAATGGACCGAGAGGTCTTTTTATTTTTCCGTCTAATATGCTTAAGACAGGTCTACCTAGAGTTGCCACCGCTTTAAAACTACAAAGGAACCGACCATCTTAGCATCCCTTTAATATTTGCTTCCTTCTATTTTTATCTACTACTCATTTATTTACTTTAGTTATAGAACTATTCAAAACAAACCCCACACATTTGTTACTTTAGATTGAGATTAGACAACTATTACATTGACGCCCCGTGGTTCGACCCTGACCGCCACTAGCTTCTCCGGGTTAGTAGTATTTAGTGTTATAAATATTATTTTTGGTACTAAACGACTTGATCGTAAATCAAGGACTCCAAAATTCTCATAAGATGAGACTCCTACAACGTAGGTTGGAAGGTGGATTTCTCTCAGAGCGCTTCGGTTTCTCCATCGAATCCCACCAAAACGCTGGATTTTTGGTGATTTGTCTTCATTGATTATCATGGCTTTCGGACGCTAAGCATGATCAAGTTTACTAAGTCGCTCCATCTACTGCATCCTTCTTACCGTGGCGGTTCCAATCGTGAGGAATTACTACCCATCATGTGATGAACATCGTGGGTGCACTACCGTGTCACAATCATTGAAAGTGATTGTTGGATGTGATCCGGTTTGCAGTGGTGACACGGTCCTTGGCGCCTAGCTATCTTTTTTTGTCTTTGAATCGGGATCAGGACAGATTTGATCCACCGGATATGAATTTTACTTCATATATTGGAGGTGGTGGAGGGAGGCCGCGATCCTCGCTTGCTCCCCGGTTCTCTTTTGCCCGGGTCCACATTCGTGCCTTTCTGCCTTGATCGGATCTTTTAAGTATCCATATTTCAAGAGATAAGCCACTTTTCCTCGGGGTGAAACAGGTCATCCGTCAGTGTGTCTAATTTTCATGTGGAATTCGCACCATTTGAATTGTCCTTCCTAGGGTTGAGATTTTCCGCTTTCGGGCCATCTGACTACCGGTCCTATGTTGTCAAGCCTTTGGATTAATCCTTGCAACATCAACACATCATTATGCTCTTAAATAGGTGGAAAATTTTAGCCTTACCTTTGATACTCATGTGCCAAGTTAACTTCAATGGTTTGGCACGGAATATGGGTGTAGTCAGTAGTTGTTTTCAGCTGTTGCTCTTCCTCTGCTTTTTTCATAATCCTTTGGTCCACCGGTGATCCAAGTTTGTAGCTCTTGTCCTCTTCTAGCCTGATAAAAGAAAGAGTCTTGGCCGGACATCTTGAAGGCATGGCAGGATACTTAGTGAGCTAATTGTATAAGTCATCAGGTGGTAGCAACCCTGTCTCAACGCTCCATCATTGCTCCAACATCACACTGGGAATAGATACTTTCTCTTGTTGAATCTCGCAAGGAACCGAGTATCATCAAAGCTCTTCAAAGTGGTAATCCTAAGAAAGGTCATCGGGTCGTTTCTCCAACTCCTCTGCTACTGCAAACCGTCAGTCAAGTTAAGATCAGGGTTGGCAAAGGAAACGGATGCTCCCAGTTAGCAGTTGATGTACCATTGTAGATCGTGCCGGCCAGTCGTTCCAAATCCCTTACATATGCAAACTTGTCCGAATTCGTCGGGAATAGATGCGAACAAAGATTTTTGCTTGTAGAGGGCTACATGATTTTGTAGATCCGTGGTTCTATCATAGATTTTTCATAGATGGGACCACAAACTTCTTTGGGTAAATCTATTTTACTATTTCGTCTATGAAAGGCGAATCAACATAGTCGCTGTCGGGCGACTTCTTCCCATGCCGGTACTCCGGGTATCTTGTGAATTTTTCATTGAAGTTTCGATCTCCGACCATCGCCATCATGATGGCTACATGATGCATCAAGGTTTTCATTGTCATTCTTCGCTCATCATCACCATCAACGCTGATAAATTTAGAACCACTTGGGCTCCCAAAACCGAGAAATCGATATTTTTGATGATTGATGCAAATGGGGTCCTGGTCGGAATCTAGAGTCTGCTCCTTGGGTTTTTACAATTTTTGCTTCAGAGTCGACTCGGATTCTCTTAATTGCACCATCGCCTCGGTTAGGCCACTTTTTCTTTCAAGCTTTCCAACTCAACGATTTGTTGGAGGGTCACGTTTAATTGTTCTTCAATGGTGGGTCCATTTTTTGTAGGATTTTTGAATTTTTGTAAGATGAGAAAAAGGATTTAAAGAACTAGATGCCCCATGGGTGGCGCCAATTATTTTGTGTGAATTTTGCGCAAGGCAAGATCAGTCCAGGGTTGATTTAGGTAGGGTTAACTAGCTTTGTATGGTCTATCACCAGTCAGCTGGTAGAATATAAATATATAAAGATGATAAAAGTAACAATAACAAGACAAAGAATTTTGTACGTGGAAAACCCTTAAATGGGAAAAACCACGGGCACCAAGCCAGGAGAGGATTTCACTATTTTATTATATATTTAGCACAACGGGACGAAATGATATAAGATTTGCATAAGAATGTTGTATGCTCTTTCTTGTCTTTCGTCCTTGTCCAAATGATTTCCAAATGTTCCTTATATAGGCACTAGCCGAATCTACTTGATCCTGGCATTAATGCGGAATATTCTCCTTAATTACCTACAATAATTCTCAATATTACGTCCTTAATTGCCGTGATTAATTGTGAGATGTTCTTACTTAATGTTGTGCGATATTCCTCTTGTAATATAAGTTCCTTGTCCGATATTGTCCGATATTTTGACCGTTGTCCTCTCCATGGCCCGACGCCTGTCTTCATATGTCCTGATAGCCTGACACCCTGGCAGCCTGATAGTCAGGTTAAGGTGAGACATTGATCAGGGATATCTGCGGATTTCCAGGCCTAACATACACGATTGATACTAATTTTGCACAACATTAAAATCAACTTTTTTACTTCAATAATCTACCGAGTAACCATAATATATTGGGAAATAAACATCACTTGCTTTTGAAACAAGTATAAACATAATTGTACCATGCAATTATAAACCATACAACTACCATACATTAAAATAATCAACCATGATAATAAAATGGGCAAAAAGAGAGAAAAACATATCATGGGTCAAAATGATGATACAATATATTCACCGTTGATGATGTTTGTCCCTTTTGTCATACCTTCAATTCTAATAACTATACTGATATCATTAAAGTTCCGAACTTTGACGCACCACACTTAAAATACAATCATTTGTTATTTTTTGTAAATTTGCAATAAGGGTCATCAAAATGTAGTCGTAGAATCATCAGCCGAAATGGGTCCTAAGAGAAATCAAAGGAGAAGAGGACACTTAGGGTGTGTTTGGTTAGTAAAAGTGGAGGGAAAATGAGTGGAGGGAAAAGGAGGAAAGAGAAAGGGAGGGAAGGGTATACTACACTTTTGCCGTGTTTTTGCTTTTGATTACATTAGTTTTTCTGAATATTTCTTGTTTCTTATGTATTATTTCCTTTAATTTTCAAAAAGAATGAGATTTTGGCAATTTGGATGTGAATTTTGAAAGGAGAAATGGTATAAAGGTGCAATGGGTATTGACTAGAGAATGGGAGAAAGTGAAGTGTGACGTAAGTTCCTTTAAATATTTTGAAGGGGAAAATCAAAAGCATTGCGGAAGGAGGTGATAACATGCCATTTTAGGCTTTTAAGTGCATTTTTTTTTCGAGCTACCATCATTTGAAGGAGAAACTCTTATTCAAAGGTATTCTTTGCATAAGATATTGCAGGCAATTAAGATTTCATTGTATATTTTGGTGCTTATAGGTATAAAGCATCAACGGTGATTGACAGAAGAAAAATAACTAGCAATAATTGCCCACGATTCGTGGATAGCACACCTTGAAAGAGATTCAAGCATACTCAGATCTTGGTTTATCTTGCCAATTTATATGTTTTGCTAGAAAGATAGATTTATTTGAAACTTTGCATTGTAATTTTATAATGATGAGTGAATGAGAAAAATTATTGTGTACTTGTGTATAACTAAGTGAGGTAGACTAATTTTAATGACATAGATCTAAATTTTACCGTCTCTATGGAGGGAGGTCAGGAGGGACAAGTAGAACTCTTTTAAGTGGTGGAAATTATGAAACCTCTTAGGGTTTATGAGAATGTATTTTTCATGCTAATAAGCTCGAGTCTAGGAGAATCAAGATGACGATTAGATGCTCCTTTCATATCGGATAATACCACGGAAAATCATGACCCATCACAGTTATACTTTCACCTACTTTAAGCATTTCACCAATTAGGCACCGCACCATAAGGCGCGCAACAACTAGTATTAGAGTATTGAGTTCATCCATTTACATATTAAAACATGAACTTTGTAATAGCTGTAAAGAATATATAAAAGCTCGGATTCTTATACCTTGATTATACAATGTTTATGGTACAACTGGATGTATAATACTATTTTTTGACAAAATGCATATGTTTGTAGTCGTATTCCATTCTCAACAACTTGTACTATGTGGATATAGATAAAATAGATAGATATAAGATTGTTATTAAAGCAACCCTAAATCTAGGTAGTCCCTATATACACTTATTAACCATATCACCCTTTGTCTATTCCTACCGACCTCGCTAAAATCCAAAAGGAGACACAAAAAGAAAAAAAAAAATAATAGTGAATGGCGAGGAGGAAAGTCATCAGACGCGTAGCCACTCAATTATCGATTTCATCGATTTATTTTCATCTTCATTCCTTCACTTCTTAAGCAAGGTATAATATTTCGTAACTTCACGCTTTTATTACATAAATAGTAGATTGATACATACATTATAATTAGTAATATGATGTCGGGTTGGGGAAGTTCCGACGGGTCACTAGGGGTCCTGATGTAGCGTGTTGGGATGTACGGTTTAAAGATGTTTTCAGATGTTTCAAGGTCTATCGTGAGTTGTTTATAGAAGCGTAATGTATTCTGCTTGGGTACGAGTTTGATGATGATTCGAGTTCTGAGACCGTGACTGCATGGACCGAATTAAGGTGCGAGATAGATGCAATGTGTCGGCTTAATGCTCAGTCCATCAAGTTATCGCGGTCTCTCGTCAATTTGTCATTGTTGTGGTGATGGCGTGCCTTGTGTTCCTCACAATGACATTGTTCATACGCATTAGTGGGCGATGGTAGGTCATATTATTGGGCCGCTGATATGGGTGACACCGGGTGGTGTCGAGTGTGGCTATGGTTTTTGAAGGAGGGGGTAGGTGGGTGTCGTGGGTGGTTGTAGACGGGTGTTTGGGTGAATTCAAAATCGTTGTTTGGGTGAATCAATGGAGTGGGTTGGTATGGTTCATGACGTGAGCTTTGGGTCCTTAAGTTTGGTTATTTACTCGTTAAAAAAAATATGTCGTGCTTGGTAGCTACCTAGATTACTAAGAGAGGGATTAATCTATTTAATTATTAATTGTTTAAGCTAATTCACAACTAACAAAATAATTAATTTAATTGTTAATTAATACTCCCTCCAATTTCATTTATTGTTAAAAGCTTTCTTTTGGCATAACAAATAAGGGAATTAATTTGGACCACACAATACATATGACCCCACATTAAATTGATTTTGGACCATAGCAAAGTTGTCCAAAAAGGAAAGAGTGAAAAAGGAAAAGAAAATGGATGGAAAGGAAAAGAGGAACAATAAATGAAATCGGAGGGAGTATATGTTATAATAATTGTGAGGGATCCGACTTTACAGATGATCGATACTAAATGGCTTGTGTGTGCTTGGATTTACTTGATGTAGGATAATCTACTCATCTTAACTGGTCTGCTTGAAATGAATTGACTTGAGCATTAAATATGATAATTTATTGTTGAGATTTGATATATTGTCATGAGAAGGATTATTATTATCGAAAATGAGTTGTTGTTATGAAATTGGTTGAATTTGCCTATGTTATGTATGGGAAGCGTTGAGATTGGATTGAATATTGACGCCCTTGGGTTCTGAGACCATGTCTCTCGTGGATAATGTCAATGGATATTGACTTCCCGAGGCTTAGTCTATGTTGGATAACGGTGTGTGAATGATTGGAAGGCCCTGTGCTTAGTCTCTGGTGGATAACGTGACAAACTTGATGTTGAGATATGACATGTTTATAGTAGCGAGACTGAATTGTTATTGCTTTATAATTATGACATATTTTATCCTACTCAACCTCGTGGGTCGATGTGTATTCGTGAACACCTGTGATGAACCGTAACTAGGGAGGATATTTGACAAGTACTTAAGATTAGCTGACTTGAGAGCTTATGGGGATGCGTGAGGACTTGGCCAATCTACCTAAAAGTCTAGATCATATAGTTTATTAATCACTTTATTTATTTCCGCTGCGGGTTGTAATAAATTTTATATTGAGTTTTTAGTTTGGTAAAATTGTAATAAACATGTAATCGTTAAATTTTTATTTAAAGTACTTTGATTTGTTGTACTTTGTTATTCACTAGGCTCGAAAACCGAATGATAATATCCTATTTATTTGGGAATGTCTTGCTAAAGACTCTTAAATAAATGAAGGTGTTACAAAGTGGTATCGTAGAGAACGATTCTCATGCCTAACCAATGAATAATAATGAACTTAAGATGTGTCTCATAAAATGAACTCCGGGTAGAAACTCGCTAGATCCTTGGTGCGGTTAAGCAGGATCCATTAATTCGTGCCCTTGGCCCTCTCAATTTTGAACCGGTTACCTCGAAAAGGTTTTGGGAGTGGGGTAGATAGTGAGAAAGTTATATTTTAAGGGTTAGTTTATATATGCAGTTTAGAAAATCGCTAATCTTTTTGCAGGATGAGAAAGTTGAAAGGTAAGTACAATTGAGATGGAAAATGATGGCCTAGGGCCGTGAATGAATATGGATGTGGTTGTTGTTGATTTTGTGATTGGATTATCTTGTGAATTGCCTTATGAGATATTTTGAAGATTGAATTTGTATATGAGCATAAATTGTGAGATATTAATTATTGGGTGTTCTTAATGTGTGCATTAGAATTACATGTCTAGTGATATACTTCAGACATGTTTCTCTCGAAACCATTTTTGTTAATGTTGTTTACCAATGGAGATATTTAGAGCGTGATGCCAAGTTATGATAGTTTAACATAGGGGATTGCCAAGAGAAGTGGCATATGACTTAGTAGAGAATGTAGTATGACTGAAACTTTGATATCTCTAATTTTTTTTATCCTTGTTTTCTTTGACCCCATTTCTTGCCTGTTTATTATCTATGTACGGAATTTTTATGGGTAATGTTGATTTGCTGAAATGGAATTAATGATAATGTTGAAAATTTTATGGTGGAGTTGGTTCTTTGGAGGATATGATTTCGACAAAGATGTTGTATTGTAGATATGATTATCAAGGGTTATGAATAATGTGTGATTTGTCTAGTAGTATTGTATTCGTAGGCGAAATTCCTTGACCCGAACTAGTAGGCGAGTAACTAGGAGTATGGAAAGGTTGATAAAATGTTATTGTTATTGGAGTAGATTGAAGTATTGGAATAATGACTTATGAAATGTCCTTGTGAGAATGGGAAAATTATTTTTATGATGTTATTCGATAGTTACTCCCTTTTGTTCATTACCTAGACTGACCTTGTGAATACAAAGAACCATGAGGTTAGAATATGGTAGTATGTTAGGTAATTGGAGTTGTGACGGATAAGAAACTTTGGGACGCCAGTTTGACAAGTTTATTTTAAGGGGAGTAGGATGTGATACTAGTGAATTTTTGTGTTAGTCTTCGTTTATGTGTGCTTATATACGATTTAGTGAATGCACCTTTACATGAAAAGTGATGTGTCACAGATAGTAATATATGTGCTAAATTTAGTTACGGGATTACAAGGTGGGTTATGATTAGGCAATTGTATTTACTAGCTTAATGAGTGTGATTTACTCGATTATTGACCCACCGGATGATAGCAAGATTACACGGACCCTGATATACTCGAATTTATATAATATGACGTTACTAGAGAAGTACAGTTTTGGGAAATGAGTGATAAGTATCGTGTCAAGGTGATATTGTTGGTAACTTGACGGAGGGGAAAGTAGTATGGGATTGAAAAAATGTTGGATATAGTAATGGACATTGATTATGTGGCTTTCGTCTAAGTCGTGACATTGATACTTGTTATACAATTGGTATTACTAGGAATTTCAAACTATTATTAGCTTGCTCGATGTGGAAATAGTGGAGAATGAAAAGATATTGAGACGACATTGTTGTATAACGGTTTGAGTAGTAGCTGAGGTTACGGGGACGTAACCTCTCTCTTAAGGGGGTAGAATGTCACGCCGTAAATTTTAGAGACTTATAATTATTTGTCTGATCTTATTTCATATCAGATAATATTTTATTATCGTTGCCTGTATGAGTATATCAATTTCCGATTTCAATGTTCCTTTAAGGGAATAGACGTAATACTACCACTTATATGGCTTTTAGTTGATAACGCTTGTGATTATTTCGGTTTTGTTATCAGTGAGTTTGGTCGTGTGAGTTAGTGTGTTAGGGTGAGTTTAAGGGTATATTAATAGCATAGAATGTGAGCATTGTAGACAGGTATGTTGGGTTGGGTGTGAGCAGCGACCGGGACAAAGTTTATTTTAAAGGGGAAGATTGTAATAGCCGATTATTTAAATACTTGATAAATTATTTATAAACATATTAAAATCCTTATTCAGTATTAGAATATATGCTAAGACGGAAATACACTAGTGTAAAAATAATATCTTATACTATATGGCGTATTGAATAATTTATAGTAGTAGTAGTAGTAGTAATAATAATAATAATAATAATAATAATAATAATAATAATAATAATAATAATAATAATAATAATAATAATAATAATAATAATAATAATAATAATAATAATAATAATAATAATAATAATAATAATAATAATAATAATAATAATAATAATAATAATAATAATAATAATAAATAATAATAATAAAAATAAAAATAATAATAATAATAAAAATAATAATAATAATGTTATATTATATACCTTACGTAAAATTAGTACTCCCTCCATTCAACTACACTTTACATGTATTCCTTTTTTGACATTCAACTCCACTTTACATGTTTCCATTTTAGGCAAAGAAAATGACCATTCTATCCTTATTAACACCCCATATTTACAAAAATTGTCATCCATACCCCACACTAATCCACCATAAAACCCCACCTTTATATTTTTTTAACATTTTTAACCCCACCATTCTCTTTCCCTATGTACTTTTTATAGTTTTTTTAATCCGCTCCTTAATACCCGTGTAAAAAGCAAACATGCGAAGTGGAGTTGAATTGAGGGAGTATAAAGAAGTAGAATTATGTGATATATTATACTATTATTATATATGTGGTGGATGATATTAACCAATAGTATAATAATGATAGTAATAATAGTAATTGTTATTAAAGCAACCCTAAATCTAGGTAGTCCCTATATTCACCCTATTAACCATATCACCCTTGTATATTCCTACCGACCCCGTCCAAAATTTAAAAGGAGACACAAAAAGAAAAAAAAAAGAATAGTGAATGGCGAGGAGGAAAGTCATTGCATCGCACGTAGCCACCAATTATCGATTTCGTCGATTTATTTCCATCTTCATTCCTTCACTTCTTAAGCAAGGTATAATATTTCGTAACTTCACGCTTTATTACATAAATAGTATATTAATACATACATTATAATTCGTAATATGATGTCGGGTTGGGGTAGTTCCGTATGGGTCACTAGGGGTCCGATGTAGGTGTCGATGGCATCGCTTTTAAGTTATTTTCTTGATGTTTCAAGGTCTATTAGTTTTTTTTATAGGAGTGGTAATGTATTCTTTTAGGTACGATTTTGATGATGACTCGTCGAGACCGTGCGCTGTATGGACCGAATTAAGGTGCGAGATAGATGCAATGTGTCAGAAGCAATGTCGGTCAATGGTTGTAGCGGTCTCTGGTCAATTTGTCATCGTTGTGGTGACAGCGTGCCTTGTGTTCCCCTGCGACCGGTTGTTGCTAAAGTTAGTGGCGTATGGTAGGTCGTTATTGGGCGCTTGGAGATGGTGACAGTCTTGTGGTGTCGGTGTGGCTATGGTTTGAGGGGGGGCGAGGCTGGTTGTCGTGGGTGGTTGTAGATGTGTGTAGATGATGGTAATTCAAGTCGTTGTTTAAGTGATTTGATGGAGTGGTTGGTATGGTTCAGACGTGAGCTTCTGGTCCTTAAGGTTAGTTATTTACTCGTAAAAAAAATATGTGGTGCTTGGTACCTACCTAGATTACTAAGAGAGGGATTAATCTATTTAAATATTAATTGTTTAAGTGAATTCACAAGTAACAAAATAATTAATTTAATTGTTAATTAATATATGTTATAATAATTGTAAGATCCAAATTTATAGATCGATACTAATTGGCTTGTGTGTGTCATTTGCTTGACAGATAGGATAAAGGTGCGTAGATAGATGCAATGTGTCGGGCAATGCTCGGTCAACTGGTTGTAGCGGTCTCGGTCAATTTTTCATCGTTGTGGTGACAGCGACCTTGTGTTCCCCTGCTGACCGGTTGTTGCTAAAGTTAGTGGCGATGGTAGGTCGTTTTGGGCTGCTTGAGATGGTGACAATCAAAGTGTCGAGTGGGCTATGGTTTGAAGGGGGCGAGCTGGGTGTCGTGGGTGGTTGTAGATGGGTGTAGATTATGGTAATTCAAGTCGTTGTTTGGGTGAATTGATGGAGTGGGTTGGTATGGTTCATGACGTGAGCTTTGGGTCCTTAAGGTTGGTTATTTACTCGTAAAAAAAATATGTCGTGCTTGGTACTTACCTAGATTACTAAGGGAGGGATTAATCTATTTAAATATTAATTGTTTAAGTTAATCCACAAGTAACAAAATAATTAATTTAATTATTAATTAATATATGTTATAATATTTGTAGGATCCGAATTTATAGAAGATCGATACTAATTGGCTTGTGTGTGCTTGGATTTGCTTGACAGATAGGGTAATCTACTCATCTTAAGTGTGTCTGTTTGAATTAAATTGACTTGAGCATGAAATATGATAATTGTTGTTGAGATTTGATATATTGTCATGAGAAGGATTATTATTATTATCGAAATTGAGTTGTTGTTATGAATTGGTTGAATTTGCTTATGTTATGTATGGGAAGTTGTTGATATTGGATTGTGAATATTGGACGGCCATAGGTCAAGTTCCTGCACCATGTCTCCGGTGGATAATGTGAATGGATATTGACTGCCCCAGGCTTAGCCTCCGGTGGATAACGTGTGTGAATGATTGAAGGCCCCGGCTTAGTCTCTCGTGATAACGGGACGATTGATGTCGACATAGACATGTTGATAGTAGCGAGACCGAATTGTTGCTTTATAATTATGACGATTTTATCCAACTCAACCTCGTGGTCGATAAAGTATTCGTGAATACCGTGATGAACCGTAACTAGGGAGGAGATTTGTGGTACTTAAGATTAGCTGACTTGGAGCTTATGAGGATTCGTGAGGACTTGGCCAATCTACCTAGAAGTCTAGATCATATAGTTTATTAATCACTTTATTTATTTCCGTTGCATGTTGTAATAAATTTTATATTGAGTTTTTAGTTTGGTAAAATTGTAATAAACATGTAATCGTTAAATTTTTATTTAAATTACTTTGGTTTGTTGTACTTTGTTATTCACTACCTCGAAACCTAGATGGTAATGATCCTATTTATTTGGGAATGTCTTGCTAAAGGCTCTTAAAAAATGGAGGTGTTACATACAACTTTTCTATCGTAATATCCTGGCCACATCTTGACATATTAATATATTTTCAACAATGCTTCTCCCTTTGAAGCCGCCTTGTTTATCACTAATAATATCGGGGATTGTACTACAAGAAATGTTCATTTACGTCCGTTTTGAACGGTCGGAAAAGCTCTAAATCGGTCGGTAAATAGCATTACTAACTGACTAATGTGTATTTACTGACCGCAAAAATCGGTCGGAAATATGGACGATAAATTTATTTTACCGACCGACTGAGAGTGGTCGGTAAATTAACAGAATTACCTACCGATTTGGCGGTAGGTAAATACGAAAACTCGGCCTGAATATAAAGCAATTGACCACCAACGAGATTGGTAGTATCGGCAGAAATTCAATATCGGTCATTAAAGGAATAAAATTACCCACCGAAACGGCCTGTAATATGTAATCGGTTGAAAAATTATAATTTACCCACCACCAGCGTTCGTAAATTTATTACGTCGGTAGGTAATTCTTTTATTCGGTCGGTAATTTTTTTATTCGGCCTGATAATTTTGTGGAATGTGAATTTGGGCAGAATGTTTTCGGACGGTAAATTAATGATATCGGTCGCAAATGTCGTTTTTGTCGCTATTTTATAGTAGATTTGTGTATATATTTGCCGATTTACTAATCCCCTTTTGCCATGATTTGTTCATGCAATTTTCTACAACTCGAGTAGTACATTTTTTTGCCAACAAACAAATGCGCTTCAAATTAACAAAGTCTTCTACATTCATTGCCAAATTATCTCAAAATCATACCGAGTTACACAAACCAAGTCTTCTATACACCACTACATTGTCTTATACATACCAAGTTTAGCTAACCCGCATTCAAATGAAACAAGTCTAGACTTACTTAACTAACTTGACATCCTACACGGCTCCTCCAATTCCGTTTAATTATCATCTTTGGATTATGGGGAGTGTTCAAAAACTTAGTATTGCAATGGTATTGAGTTTGTGATTGAAACATTTTAGTCAAGGTTTTAATTTGTCGTCTCATTTCCTCTTGACTTCGCAAAGTTTCTTCTTGACTTCTCAATTGCTAGTGCTTCAATTCTTCTTCACATTTCAAGTGTTGTTGCTTCAATTCTTCTTGATTTTTCAAGATTAGCTCATCTCTTTGAATTGCTTCCTCTCTAAACTTCCTAAACTCCTTGACCTCTCTTTCACGTGCCTCCATTGCTTGAGTTAGAACATCGGGAAGATAGGTTTGGGAGGCGGAAGACTTACCTCTTCTAGAAGTAGATGGGGTTTGAGTGTAATACATTGGGGCGGCCGTTCCCAAACCAAAAATTTCACCCTTTACAAATCCGTTATTCAAATCAAACCAAATGGCATTAGGATCTACCGGTTTTCCTCTACTTTCATGGTCACGTACCCTTGTTAAATAATCTTCCTACATTATCCCAAAAAAGAACAAGTTAAAATAATATCATAGCTAATATTTGAATAAAAGTTAAGTATCTTAAAATAGTGATGCTTACATTTTTTTTTTTTTTTTGCTTTCGGATGGCTCCATACTTCCTTGCCATCGATCATCTTCCTATGAGTATCAAGAAATAGCTCGAATGCATTAGGGATCTTTTCCTCCCTATCCTTCGCCTTTTGAAATACCAAAACAAAGAATCATTTTCAAGGGAGATACTTATAATAAGACACTAACTGGTAAGCCCAAACAAAGAATCATTATCAAGGCTGCATTGGTAATGAAAAATAAACAAAAGAATGCAAGCGACTCAACATACAAATAAGCAGTAAGGCAGTAAGGGTGACCCCCTATTAATCTCTTTTCTATACACAGATTGGCATGTACACATATTCGACAAACTTTCCACAATATTTACAATACCATTTATCATGGGGTACATTAGACAAAGAAGCACATTCTGCACAGACCAGAAAACTCAATTCAGTTCATAAACAAAGAAAGCACCAATGATGTTCATAATCAATAAAGCATGAAAAAGCTATAACTAAGATGTCTCATCTCAGTGAAACTCACACCAACATTGAACTTTTACAAAATGATTAAGTGGGCTATTAAAAATAATGGAAGGTAGACATATAAAACGAAAATTGATACAAAAAAAATCACGGGTCATTTGTTCATAATTGAATCACAATTTTAAATTATGGAAAATAATACGTCAAAGGAGGTGGAGATTTAGGAACAGAAAATAAGACCATGGACATCAACTTAATTTTAAAGCGACAGACAGGCTGACAAAGAAACAATCAAATTTCCCAAGTAATATTTGAGCAGTCAAGTCCATCACTTGTACAAATAACCACTTTTATCAGAAACATTAAGTAAGACAATCAGATGTTCGATTTCATCTTCAATAAGCAATAACAAATATAGTTCAAGAATATACTCCCTTCCTCCAAACTTGTATTCTTTTCTAGTGTACACGTATTCGACAAACTTCCCACAAACATATTCGGATAGATTCCGGTTTGAAGAATTATCCATCCAACAACATTTGAACAAGATGGCGTTGTAAACCGTTTGTTCGCCACAATACCTTAACTCAATGATCTCTTCTAAGGTGCCATATAATAGTCATCTCCATCAATACCGTTTACGCAAGCACCGTAAATCATACTAGCTTTATTTTTCCCATACTTCAATGTGTCAAAATTAAAGACATTGATAGAATATCTCTGCCAAGTTTGTACTTCTTTAGAAGGACCGATTGCTAAGGCAACCAACAAATCATCTTTGATATTCTCTTGAAATACCTAATTTTAAAGTTAGATAAGTAAATATATTTTGTACTTAAGGTTTGTATATATTTGTCTAATGTTTACCTAGGAAACTTACATGTTCTTTAAACCACATTGGATAGTGCTTCTCATATGAACTCCAAACCTCATCGTCATTAGTAACTTGTGGATGTTGCTCACGGATGAAAGCTTCGGATAACCTAAAATTTCAAAGTTTTTACTACTATAAATATTATTAAAGTTAGATAATTTCATAAAACTAATTATGTTATTATACTTACGTACCTATCATATTTTTCTAATCGTTCACAGTTTGATAAGGCATAAAGATGGGCACGCTCATATTCCTCTCCATCCAAGTATCTTATTTTTCATTTTGTGAATGATTTACCTCCATGTTTTTGGAATAGCTCGGGTAAAGTAGAATCAGTTTGCTATGTGGTTCCAAAATCCAAATCTTTAGGCTTTGTGTATATATGCTATTAAAAATATTGGGAGCAGAAAATTGATATTTCTTCCACTAAAAAAGCATTGCAAATAAACCCTTCTATTCTTGCTTTATTACCAACTTTTTGTTTTAGGTGATTTAGAAACCTACATACACTTTTAGTGTTAGTAGCATATACAAAATATATATATTAGTTTGAATAAGTAATTTAACTTAGAGATGTTTTCATTTACCTCTCAAAAGGGTACATCCACCTATATTGCACTGGCCTCCTACTCTCGTTTCATAAGGCAAATGTATAGGTAAGTGTTCCATAGAATTAAAAAATGACGGCGGAAATACTCTTTCAAGCTTGCAAAGGATCTCGTAATGTTGTGCTCTAGATTTTCTATGTTTTTGAGTTTGAGGGTCAAGACAAATCACTAAGAATAAACTTATTTCAGTTATTGTATTCCACACATCTTTCGGCGATAAGTGTTTCAAGGCAACTGGTAATAATCTTTCCATTAATACGTGACAAACGTGACTCTTCATCCCATGAAGAGTGAGATCGTTTAGATAAACACACCTACTCAAGTCGTTGTAATCTTGGACCTAGAGGGTGGTAGATTAAGAATTTGTGAGGTATGCTCTTTCCACTTGCAGGTTTTGGTTTGTACCTATCTTTGCTACACTTCTTATATTTTTCAAGTGACACATCTTCATTCCAAAAGAGCATACAACCCTATTTAGAATAATGAATCTTTTGATAGGGAAGTTGAAGAGCTTTAAGCAATTTTTTTGCGTTATAGAATGTGCGGGTCATCACATTATCCCGAGGTAAAGCAGCTTCAAGAAATGAGGCAACCTTATCTACACATTTGTGCGATAAGTTATCCTCACATTTTATGTTAATAAGCCTTGCAGTTGCTTGTAACACTGACATATCGCTCCCCTTATACAAAGGCATCTCCGCCTCCTCTAACATATCAAAAAAACTCTTCAATTGAGGGTGTGGAGTTTCTTCTTCACCGATAGGAGGTTCCTCCAAAAGGTCTAACGCCGTGTCGCCTAAACCGTCTATTACCATGTCTCGATATGATCCGCCAATGGAAGCATGAATGTTTGGTTCATTGTTGGGTATTGTAAAAGAAAAAGGCTCACCATGACACATCCATTCATAATAGTTTCCCGTGAAACCCTTCCTAATAAGATGTTCGTGCACCACAAATTCACTAAAGTATTTCATATTTTTGCACTTGACACATGGACATCTAATGAGTTGTGAATGACTAAATTCCTCTTGGGTTTTAACATATTCTATAAAACTATTCACCCCAACTACATATTCATACTTAACCATATTTCTAACATTCACCCTTTCATACATCCATTCTCTCTCTCCGCCTCTTCATTATTGTTCTATAAAAAAGAAAATACAACTTAGGATAAAAAAAAAGACATGAATGAACTCATTAGCAATAAAAAAAATTTGTAGTTAAACTAATTTTAACAAATTTGTAGTTAAACAAATTTGTAGTGAAACTAGTTTTAACAAATTAAACTCTCACAAATTTGTAGTTAAACTAATTTTAACAAACTAAACTCCAATTTCACACAAACTTAAACATTTCTACATTTAAATTCAATAGATAGAACAAACATATCATAAAGAAGTAATAATCACTTTATAATCCAACGTATAATGAGCGGCTCATTTTTCTTACTTAAGCATTCTTTGCTAAAAGGAGCATTCTTTGCTAAAAAGGAGCAAGAAACCAATTCTTGTGTATTACTCGCTATTATGAACTAACAAGAGAAGAGAAAACTATGTCAAAAAGAGTAAATGGGTTCATTATCAAACGAAAGCCAATGGGTTACGTGAACACAACCAAACAAGAAAGGCAACAAATCCATTTTTACAAAAATCAAAATTTACATAAGAGAAAAAAAAAAAGTGGAAAAAGTGACCACGTGACCTTTGTTGGATCAAGAATGTGTTTATCAAAATATGTAGAAATTTGAGTGTACAATGATTCAAAGAGACTCTTGTGCAGCTTACAGAAGCTGATACATTTGCAGGAAAATGGCTCTATTTTGCCAAACACGTCTTTTAGTATGAAGTTGGGAGAAATGTTAATATATAAGGCGGATTTTTAAAGAACTCAATACGAAATATAGATAAAAATAAGTGAGGACAATATGATTTGTGATGGACAAAGGTTTAACTGGTCTTCATATTTTACTTTAGCTCTATGTCAGATTGTCAGGTTAGTCTTATACGAGTATTTATTAACACAAAATCTCATTGAAGATGGGCACTATCCGTCACAAGCTAAAGCTAAAGCCTAAAACACAAAAATCAATGATACAATCAAACTAACCAAATGAGATAAAAACTAACACAGAATAAAATATGGGATTTTTTATAAACATCAATTCAATCACAGATTAAGACACAGCAAAAACATGAATACTCTTTAGTATGGTAGCAGAATTGAATCAACTACAAATCAGATAATGTATGGTAGCACAATTGAATCAACTAGAAAACTGAACGAAAAAAAAGGGTATGGCAATAATCAACTACAAATCCAAATATACAAACAACATCAGATTTCAATCACTACCCAATAATCAAATTATAAAAATCCCCAATTTCTCCTAACCCTAACCCTAACTTAATAAATTCTGAAATTACATTCAAATGATAATAACTAATCAAATGCTACACAAAATTAGGTGTAAACAACAATAATTAAACATAAACCAAAAAAAATTAGGGAAAAAACTTACCTAAATCAACTTAGGAAATAGAAGTACTAGAGAAAAGTGAATTTGCGGTGGGGTCAAAGCATGGTGGGCGGATCGTCGGCGTGGTAGGCGCTCGTTAGCATGGTGGCAAAGTGGTGGCGGCGAGGGGAGATGGGTGTGGTGAAGGTTAAGCCGCCGAGGGGAGAGAGTGTGGTGAGGGAGTGTGTGTTAACTTTTTAATTTTCTAAGTGAATAAGGAAGGAGAAATGGTGCGGTTTGTTTTAGATAAATTGACCATTACCCACCGAATCTTGAATTTTGCGACCGATCGTATAAATCGGTTGGTAAATTTTATTATACCAACCGCATTGTGGTCAATTAAAACCGATTTATGGTCGGTTGGTAAAATTACCGACCAATTAATTACAGGCGGATTCGGTCGTTAAAATAACTTTACTGACCGATTTTATATGCGGTCGTAAGTTTCCGGTCGGTAAATGCCCAGTTTCTTGTAGCGCGTAGATAATATATAACAAATAAACTTTGAGATACACTAATATACCATGTAACACCCCCATTTACTCAGGAGCCTTTAGCTAGACATTCCCAAGTTTACCATCTCGGTTTCCCGAGGTAGTGAATAACAAAGTCCAACTCACCAAAGTACTTTAAATTAAAACTTTAACGATTACATGTTTATTACAAATTAATCGACTAAAACCTAATATAAATTAATTACAACTCGCAGCGGAAATAAATAAAGTGATAAAACATTCTATGTGGTCTAGACTTCTAGGTAGGTTGTCCAAGTCCTCACGCATTCCCATAAGCTCCCAAGTCAGCTAATCTTTAGTACCTGTCAAATCTGCTCCCCATAAAACGGTTCACCGCAGGTGTTCACGAATACACAGTCAACCGCGAGGTTGAGTAGGAATAAATACTAACAACAAAAACATACGATAAATAATCCAATTTCCTTTTTCATTGCACAACCCCCTGACAACGTGCTCCTTTCTTTTACTTACTCGTTACACTAATCTTCCCGCCAATACCTGGCCGGGGCAGCCTCAACCCGAAGGTGAGTAAACACACACTACATTACCATAAGGTAATGTCTGCCTCAACATATAGTTGAGTAATATCCACTGGATGGCCGCACCAATCTGGGGCTCGCTCGAGTAATCATGATTTAAAATTATGTCGCAATAAATCAAATACGTCACCCGAAGGCTCTTACCATGACGTCGCCAATATAACTCAATAATAATCTACATCACCACGAAGGGATGTTTGCGATATTAAACTCAATAACCAATGCAATAATACAAGAACTCTATCATAACTAATCCAACCAACATTTACAATATAATTCCCCCCTCCAACAATTTCAATGATATCAACCAACACAATTCTCATATGATCAATTCACTTTAATATAAATCATCCAACAAACATTATCGAGTAAAAGTTGAGTAGGATTTATTCCTACCTGATCATCAAATATTCCGTATACAACGCTCCAAGCAAAGCAAAGCAATCCACCACGTAGAAATCTAATTAAATTATCTTAACAACTCCGTCACCTAATAAAATAAATAATATATTCACTTTTTAATTATAAATTATTACGTTCTATTATTATTTAATTATTATTGTAAATTTATATTCATTATTCAAATTCATTATTTATAATTATTAAAAGTTTATGATATTAAAAACCCGATTACTTATTCATACCCGAGTTAACCCGTTTCAATAAAGCAAAATCCGATTACCCATTAAAACCCGTGTGAATCCGTCTTACAATAATCAACAACAACAACAATAAAATAATTGAATCACTCACGTGTATTACTACACCAATCACCTTCCTTTAAATCCCGATCATCAACCCGTGAGACCTCCCTTCAACCATGTGCCAACCCTTTTCCGACAACCACCATGACCGCCACCGAAACCACCGAGAGCCTCCACCGCCGTAGTCCATCCACGGTCCAAACTCCACTCCAAGCCACACATGTGGTTACCCATCCTCGCCCTACCTCCCGATACAACAATATACAAACCCAAACCCGATCCCGAACCAATCATAATTACCGACCGGATTCGGTCGTTAAGTAACTTTACCGACTTGATTTTATATGCAAAATGTAAGTTTCCGGTAAATGCCTGTTTCTTGTAGCGCGTAGATAATATATTACAAATCAACTTTGAGATATACTTATATACCATGTAACACCCCCATTTACTCGTGGAGCCTTTAGCTAGACATTCCCAAGTAAATAGAATCATTACCATCTCGGTTTCCGAGGTAGTGAATAACAAAGTCCAACTCACCAAAGTACTTTAAATTAAAACTTTAACGATTACATGTTTATTACAAATTAATCGAATAAAACCTAATATAAATTAATTACAACTCGCAGCGGAAATAAATAAAGTGATAAAACATTCTATGTGGTCTAGACTTCTAGGTAGGTTGTCCAAGTCCTCACGCATTCCCATAAGCTCCCAAGTCAGCTAATCTTTAGTACCTGTCAAATCTGCTCCCCATAAAACGGTTCACCGCAGGTGTTCAGGAATACACAGTCAACCGCGAGGTTGAGTAGGAATAAATACTAACAACAAAAACATACGTTAAATAATCCAATTTCCTTTTTCATTGCACAAGTCCCTGACAACGTGCTCCTTTTTTTTACTTACTCGTTACACAAATCGTCCCGCCAATCCCTGGCCGGGGCAAAACTCAACCAAGGTGAGTAAACACACACTACATTACCATAAGGTAATGTCGCGCTCAACATATAGTTGAGTAATATCCACCGATGGCCCGAGAACAACTGGTGCGCGCTCCGAGTAATCACGATTTAAAATCGTCTGCCAGAATAAATCTGAAATACGTCACCCGAAGGCTCTTACCATGACGTCTGCCAATATAACCTCAATAATAATCTACATCACCACGAAGGGATGTCTGCCAGTATTAATCTGAATAACCAATGCAATAACAGTAACTCCATCATAACTAATCCAACCAACATTTACAATATATTTCCCCCCTCCAACAATTTCAATGATATCAACCAACACAATTCTCATATAATCAATTCACTTTAATATTAATCATCCAACAAACATTATCGAGTAAACGTTGAGTAGGATTTATCCCTACATGATCATCAAATATTCCATATACAACGCTCCAACCAAAGCAAAGCAATCCAACACGTAGAAATCCAATTAAATTGTCTCAACAACTCCGTCACCTAATAAAATAAATTATATATTCACTATTTAATTATAAATTATTACCTTCTATTATTATTTAATAATTATTGTAAATTTATATTCATTGTTCAAATTAATTATTGATAATTATTTAAAGTTTATGATATTAAAAACCCGATTACTTATTCAACCCGAGTTAACCTGTTTCAACAAAGCAAAATCCGATTACCCATTAAAACCCATGTGAATCCGTCTTACAATAATCAACAACAACAATAAAATAATTGAATTACTCACGTGTATTACTACCCGAATCACCTTCCTTTAAATCCCGATCATCAACCCGTGAGACCTCTCTTCAACCATGTGTCAACCCTTTTCCGACAACCACCATGACCTGCCACCGCAACCACCGAGAACCTCCACTTTGCACGGTCCATCCACGGTCCAAACTCCACTCCAAGCCACCACATGTGGTTACCCATCCACGCCCTAACTCACGATACAACAATATACAAACCCAAACCCGAACCCGAACCCTACGCAACCTAAACAAACTCACGATTTAACCACTATACATGACCACCAACACCACTACGGACTACCACCGACCTCCACCGTATCCATCACGACCAGAAACCCGAATCCTAAACCTTACCACCACAACCTGCCACTCAACACACATAACCCGCAAACCCCTACAAAAACCGTGATAACCATCCCCCTTATCAACCACCCTATGCTACCTCCGGCCACCAAGAAAGCCATCCATCACTCCCGACACGCCACTAACAACCAAACCAAACCCGACCCATTAACAACACCCCATCACCAACTCAACACCGCGGTAACAACACAAGCAGCCCCTCCCCTATTTTTCGCGTTTTCCGACCACTACCGCCACAAACCGCCACCAACACACCATCACTGTGGTCGACTCCTCCCCCCACGACCAACCAACCCAGGTCTGAGTCAAGACTAGTCACGAACAAGGGTTTAAACCCGTGCAAACCCATATTACTACCCCTTTAAACCACCAACAAAAATACCCAGAAAACAACCCATTACCATCGGTCCAAGGTGGTCAACAGTAGGTCCGGTCAATCTCTGGTGTCTCACGGTCAAGGTCATGGTCTCGGGTCAGTCAACGGTTGTCTATTTAACGAGTTATATTAGTCTTAAGGCGCGTATGTTATGAGACGATTATAAAATTACCTTGTGACGATCTCCCAGCTAATCCTTCTTTCTCTATTCTGTTATTTGAATTATTTATATTTTATGATGAAATAGGTCTATTGTTGTAGGTTGTCATCTATTTATATAGATAGGCTAAGGTTATATCGACACCAATTAGGAAACTATGTAATTATCATATTATTACTATTATACAAATACCATTAGTATTAGTATTATTGTAATTATTATTATTACTATTATTATTATTATTATTATTATTACATGTATTAGTCTTACTATAAGTAGGATTCCCTCATACTATCTTTACTAATTTATTATTGCCATAACTTTATTATTATCATCGATATAATTATTATTACCTTTACATATTATTATTTCCATATAAATTATTATTAATTCCCGACACAAATCCCGATCACACTCATATTAAATTAATAAGATTCGGTCCAATAAACAATGGCACCCGACCCAGCTTTCAATTATTAGCTAAGCCCAATTCCCAACTTGAATTATTAATTTATTAATTAATTATCGTCTTACTTGTAATTATTATTGGAAATGCCTTTACATAATTATTTATATTACATAAATTATTCTCATAAATTATTATCAAAATAACGGGGTATTACATACCACATTAAAACAAGAGATAAGCCTGAATTTGGTCACATTTTTTGGTATATCACACTTTAGAATAAGAGTGACCAAGGTATGGTTAAATTGTTTAAGTAATTTACCTTCATGAAAGAAATCCTTAATAGCCTCACACACATCCCCAAGAGTGACCATGCAATTTGTTAGTGGGGAGACTGGGTGTACGCCTGAAGCTAACCCGACTCGACCTAAGGACCGCAAAACCAAAAGTTTCAGTCATATTCTGTTATGACCTTGACCAAATACTAGACTCATACCGTTGGACTTACCATTTGATCATCCCTGTGATCTCATGACACCCTAGTGTCTTTAATCCTTTGTTTACATCTCTATTCTATTACTTGCTTTGATTTTCGTTGTTGTTTACTTAATTTTCATTAGTTTAGTTATTCGCAAAACCTGAAATAATTATGGCACTTGCATTCTTAGAGTAGATAGACTTAGAACCCAAAACAACCATCCCATGGATCGACTCCGACTTACCACTTGCTAGTTGTTTGTTGGATTTATAAATGTATTTGATTGAGTGAACAACGACTTGCTCTGATCAAAGAGCACTACAAGCTAATGAATATTTAAGCGAACGACATACTGAGGTAACGGTTTAGTTTGATGCAACAGGATATAGGCGGTGTTTCGTGGCCTAGGAAAGTTCCCTTTTGATTGTGTTTTGTTTTTAGTTCCGTTTTCTTCTGTTTAGTTGTTTTCTTTGTTATTTCCGGTGTATTTCACAAGTATCAAAACTAGTATTGTATTCTTTTTTTTTTTGGTGAAATGTGAGATATATATATTAAGGAAGAAAACAATATACAGGATAGACAGTCCAGCCTCAGTCTAAAATAAAGCTTTCCTGTTACAAAAATCCACTGCAGTACCAATACCAAAACTGTATAAAACCTATCAAACTCAACTAGACCAGACACGTTCTCGCCTCTTTGCTATGCCCCATTTCCTAAGCCATATTCTCATTATTCTGTGCAATCTCCTTACTCGGTCTTGCTCCGATTCTTCTCTTCACTTCCTCTCTTATAGTGACAAAGATTTATCGGGCTTTATCAAAGACTAAGTTCAATCTTGCATTATTTCTCTGGTTCCAAATGAAATATAAATAGGCAGTCCAAATGAGTGAATGTACCTCCTGCTTCAAAGCACGTCTGGGAACACTTCCAGAAGGTGATGTAGAGATGCTTACATCAACCTTAAACCCACACCAGGACTCCACTGCAGCAATAATGAGTCTACTGTATGAGCACTCAAAAAAGAGGTGATTCTTAGTTTCAATAGCATCATCACATATGCAACAACTATTATCGAAACAACCAACTGGAACAACTTGTCCTTAACCTTCAAACCATTATTCATGGTGATCCAGCTAATCATAGCATGTTTAGGGTAGTTTAGGTTTTTCCACTTTGTAAGGCTGTTTAGGTCTCACCATTCATAGCCACTCCCGATAGAGTATCCTTTAGGATCTCGACCATTTGTTATCAATGTAAGCTTGCTTCATAATCTCTTTTACTCTACAAATACACTTCCAATTCCAGGACACATCATTTGGTGGAGAATAGGTATGCCAATCCTTATTTTTAATGTAAATCTGATTGACCCACCTAATCCACACCCTATCAGCTTTGCCATAAATCCAATCCACCAGTTTAGCTATAGTGGTTGTGTTCCATAGTTCACCGCTTTATGCCCAATCCTCCTTCATCTTTAGGTAGAGTAACCTTATCTCGGGCTATGAGAGGGACCTGTGATAGTCAAGATCTTTTCCCCATAAGTAATTCCTACAAATGGCCTCAATTCTCTTAATGACTCCCTTAGGTATCAAAAAAATGCTAGCCCAATAGGAGTAAAGAGTGTTGAGAATCGAATTAATGAGAACAACCTTCCCAAAGATAGACAACTTCTTGGCACCAAGGCTCCTTATTCTATTTACCATTTTTTCAGCAAGAATGTTATAATCCTTCTTAGTCAACCTGCCTGCTTGAATTGGGACCCCTAAGTATCTGAATGGCAAAGATCCTTCAATAAATCCAATTGCTTGAATGATTTCCATCTTTAGTGATTCAGTCATGCCATTAAAGTACACCTCAGACTTTGTGCTACTCATAGTAAGACAAGTAGCTTTAGAGAAAATGAAAAAGCTCGACTAGGAGCATAATAGATCGAGCGTTTCCCTTACAAAACATCAGCAAATCATCAGAAAATATGAGATGGTTTAATTTAATACCCTTACAGAGAGGATGGAATTGAAAAGGCCATCTGCTTGTGGCATATTTGATCATTCTTGTAAGGTAGACCATGCAGAGAGTAAAGATCAAAGGTTATATTTGATCTCCCTGTCTTAGGCCTCTTTGGCCCTTAAAATAGCCAAAATTATTTCCATTCAAACATAAAGAGAAAGAAGTGGATGTCACACAAGCCATAATTCTTTGAGTGAATCTATCAGGAAAATCAAGAGCCTTGAATAATTGTTCAACAAAACCCCACTCCATAGTATCATAGGCTTTCGGTAGATCAATCTTGAATAGACACCTAGGGGATACTGACCTTCTGTTATAAATTTTGACAATGTCTTGACAAATTAACACATTCTCTATAATTGACCTCCCTTTAATGAACGCTCCTTGATTCTCACCAACAATGTCATGCAAAACCAAAGACAGTCTATTACAGATAAGCTTAGAGATCACCTTATAAATCATGTTGCAGCAGGCAATAGGTCTGAAATGCTTCACAGATGTTGGCCTATCACACTTAGGAATCAAGGTGATGTTGGTTGCATTCACCGATTTAATAATTTTCCAGTGGCAAAGAAATCATTTATAGCCTCACTTACATCTGCACCAATAATATTCCAGCTCTTCTTGAAGAAGCATTTGGTATAACCATCTGGGCCAGGTGCTTTGTCAATAGGTATGTCAAAGAAAGCTTTCTTTATCTCTTTATTGGTAATAGGGGAATTCAAGATCAGGTGATGATCCCGATCGCACCCCTTCCCATATTGATTACTTGAGCCCTGACTGGTTCAAAGAGGGTGTACTACTCCCCAATAGTCTTGTAATAATCCAGAAAGCATCTTGATATCGTGGCTCTCTACACAATCAAGTTTCCATACGATCCTCAATTTGGGTAACTTTATTGGTATTGCATCTTTTCTTTATAGCACCATGGAAATAAGTAGTATTGCTATCCCCCTCCTCCAACCATCTGACTTTTGCTTTCTGCTGCAGGAAGCTGGTTCTGGCTTTGTTGAGAATTTTTAGACTGTCAGAAATCTGAACCTCTTTTTGAATCAAATTAGCATTATGAGAATCCATCTCTAGCTGCAGCTGGACATTAAGTAGCTCCCTCTCTGCAATGCTGGCCTTATTCTCAATATCAGAGAAGCACTCCTTGTTCAACTCCTTGAGTTTTGACTTAAGATTCTTTAATTTCTTCACCACATTGAACATTTTATACCCAAGATAGTGTTGATTCCATTCCTCTTGCACTTTGGGAATGAAAGAAGGGGCATCTCCCACATATTGAAGAATTTAAAGCTAGCTCTCCTACCTGAGTCCAACTTGATGTTACTCACAGTACATGGGCAAGGGTCAAACAGTCCAGCAGGGTGAAAGTGAGCAACCATATCAGGAAAACTATTGAACCAGTCTTGATTAGCCAAATATCTATCAAGCCTGCTGTAGACCCTAGTCATAGGCTCTTGCTTATTACACCAAGTATAAAAAGCACCAGTTCCAGGCAGGTCAATCATCCCACAATTATCCAGGCATTCAATAAACTCATCCATATCAGCTTGCTTAGTGTTCCCACCTAATCTCTCTGCAGGATTTATAACAGTATTGAAATCCCCTGTAATTAGCCAAGCCCCTAGCAACTGAGTACCAATCAGCTCCAACTTCCTCCATAAATCCCTTCTGTCCACACCCTCATTAAATGCATAGACCATAGTGAAGAAAAATTGCTGCTGAGTGATCCTACATGTTACACTAGAGTGAATGTATTGTGCATCATACTGTAACACTCGCACATCAAATAGATTGGCTTTCCATAGCAGCCAGACTCTACCTCCCTTATGATACCTTGTATTGGTAGTAACACTCCAACCATCTAGCATAGTACTAGAAATATTACCCACATTTGCACCATTTATTTTTGTTTCTACTAAACCAAATAAACCATCATCTTTATTATGAGTAAACCATTTGACAGTATTTTTTTTATGTACAATATTTAGACCTCGAACATTCCAAAACCCTAAATTATTCATAATTATGTGATAAAATTGGGTTACCATTTTGACCTACACCATCCCTAGGTCTCACATGATTCATACCTCTCACTGCAACATCCTTAAAAGATTTCTCAGGAGTAGTACCTGCAGAGGAGATCAGTCTCGTAGGAGTTGACACAGGTGTGCATTCTCCCTCAGCAGTCCTAACAATAGTCTGTGTAGGGATATCTTGTTGTTTGGAGATTTGGGCCAGAGGTTTATCCACAGGCTTCCAAATTTTCTTTATGACAGCTGATTTCTTCCCATCAGTAGAACTAGCCCTGCACTTTGCCTGCTCATATCCCATTCCCTTGCATTTGGAGCATATGATTGGCATCCAATCATACTCCACGTCCAACATTACCACTTTACCATTTTCATCTAGAAATTTCACTTTATTAGGAAATTTCTGACCCACAGAAACTTCAACCATCACACGGGCAAACCCTAATCTAGTTTTGTCTATGGTTACTTGATCAGCTTTTTGGAATTTTCCTACCAAGCCTGCAATTTTTGGCAGGCATCTTCCCCAAAACTTCAAAGGCAGGGCATGAATTCTAATCCACGTAGGCACATCCTTAACATTTTCCGTGGTAAGTTCCACAGTGTCATCCCAAGGACGCACAATCAGAGGTTTGTTAACAAACATAAAATGTCCTGCTTGAAGAACAACCTCTCTATCTTTACTCTCCTTAAACCTTACCAAAAAACACCATTGGGTAAAAAGGATACCTTATCAATGCTGTGTTTTTGCCATATGTGGTGAATATATCCATTCAAAACTTCCTATGGAGGGTTTGCCGCCCAGCACAAAGCAGTACACTGCATTATTCCAATAAGATATCTCATCTTGTATGTCTTCTTGTGTAAACTGAATGAGATCCTCTGTTTCAGCAGTCTCCACCTCCTTCAGGACACCTTTATTGCCTCTCTGAGTGATCCATTGGAAATTTGCCTCCAACTCTTCATCAGCTACTTCATCAAAAGACAAACCAGGGTTTCCTGTGATTTCCTGCATGGACTTTGTTTTCAACACGTCCTCTTCTGACGGCCCTGGTTTTTTCGTCTCAACATTCTTTGCACTACTCTTTTTTGCATTCTTAACCATGGTTAGTCTACTAGATTTATTGCTCTTAGTCTTACTCGAAGAATTTCTGGCCATGGTTGAGAATCAAGGATGAAGAATATGCACTAGAAATCGCCTACGTAGGGTTTCTCTAGGGTTTCTCATTTATTTCTTTCATCGCATGAATTATCGTTTGATTAACCTAGTTTTGTATTCAAAACAATAAAACTAATAAAAAATGACGAAAGGTACTGATAATCATTCTCTCTCTAAAAAAATCTCTCCAAAAACCCTTGTCTGCATCAATTATATGCGGGGCTTGCATTGATTAATAATCGATGGTAAGCCCCAAAAGTGTTTCATATTTCAATCAATGGTACGAAGATCTATCTTCTATTCCATAAAAGTCTCCCTTTTGGTTAGAATAATCTTTCAGTCCCTTATTTCGGGGTTTTTCGTAACACCCCCATCTAACAAGGAGCCTTAACAAGATCTTCCCAAGCAGATACGGGCATTACCATCTAGTTGCCCAAGGAATAGTATATCATAAGGTCAATAAAAGAACTATTTAAAGTTTATTACAAGTTTAACTTAACAAGAAGAGATACAACTGATCAACAACAACTATCAACTATGGTGATACTACTTCATGCTAAGACTCGTCCCTCCAACGCACCTAACTAAGATCCACATCTCAACACCTACTAAGATTGACTGATCACCATAATGGATCACGACAGACACATAACAAGAAAGAAAAAAAACAAAACCACACAAGGTCAGTAACTTAAGAAAACACACAACACACAACACAAGATACAACATACACACATCCATCTCCAACTCCAATCATCCGTCAATCATCTGACTTATCCGAGGGTAATGTCCTGCCAGAAAATCCATCGCAACATATATTCCACACCGCTAGTGGGGGACCGCAGCCTTTCCCACCTAAGTGATGTGACCATTATTTGAGCGTATTTAGTCTCCGAATTAGCCTTGTTCCCATGCTTTTTGGTGCATATTTAGGTTATTTATTGTCTTTAGTCCTTTGTTTTGCATATTCTTTGAGGTTTTGTTCCCTTGGTAGGAAAGGAGTGCAAACCTTGCATTTTCATGGCAAAATAGAGCTAAATTGATTGAATTCAATGACCAAGCATCAAAGAGAACATAAGACTAGAAGGCCTTTGTACATATTATAGTAGATGGGCAATGATGAGGAAAGATCCTTGCATCTCCGACAAGATCCCCGAGGATTGTTGGAAGAATGAGGAAGAAAAGAAGAAAAAAAGGAAACAGACCAAGAATCCGAGCGGTTTGACCCTCGGGACGCTCGTCCAAGAAGGCCAGAATCCGAGCGTCCGACCAAGGAATCCGCTCACCCAACAGCCAGGCAATCCGCTCGTCCCGCTGCCTTGGACGCTCGGATTGTGTTACAGCAACTTTCGTTTTCTTCTTGTTCTATGAAAGATGCGCATATTTCGGAAAGACCGGCAAAAAGGAGACCGGCATCTCTTTTGAGAGGAGGCGATTCCTCAATGACTTAATCGTCATTTAAGCCCTTAGTAAACCCTAATTTGTGTACCTAATCCCCACTATAAATACCCCATTAGTCTAATTAGATAATCATGTTCTTCTTATCAATCTCTAGTGTAGTTTATATCATTATAATCTCTTCTTAATCTTGTAATCAACTTTTAATTAAGTCTTAATACAAATCTCATTTCCTTAATCTCTCTTTTGTTCATATTTTATTTTGGGTAATTGAAGATTATTTGGGTTATTATTGGGAGATTGACAACCTTCCAATCAATCATCAAGTACTTCTATTATTCTTTGCTTTATTATTGGAATCATTAGTAGGTATAATTCTCTTCATCAACATGGAGAATGATTCATGCTTAATTTGATAATGAGTGAGTAGTTTCCTTAACTAGGGTTAATGGGTAATTAGGGGAAATCAACATAGGGAATGATTCATGCTTAATTTAATATGGTTTCATAGTTTATTTGCTTGCTTGTTGTGATCTCAACTTATGCACATGTTATGTTTGATGAAATGCGAGCCAATGAATCCTTGCATTTTTTACCCATCACTTATCTTTTCAATGAGACTTGTAAGACATAAACCAACTCGAGTCTCATTAGACCATGCATATAGTTGAGTAGGGAGGATTAAGTCGACTTGTAGGTGTTGTACAATGTAATCGATTCGGCTCCGGGACCCAAACCTTCCTAGGATTGTAAGATATAAACCAACTCGATCCATCACAACAATAATTGCTTGCTTTTAATTTGAGAATATGTTTGTATGATCAATTCCCAAGAATCCCCTATGACCCCATGACACCCTAGTGCCTTTTATCAATTGTTTACATCCCTTTTTAATCATCTTGCTTGTTTACTTTCATTACTATTTAGTTTAGTGATCTTCTACTTCAACTCCAAATTGTGACACCCCTAGACACCGCTACTTGCAATTGAAAATCTTACTTCAATACCCGTCCCTTGGGATCCGACCTTTACTTACCTCTTTACTAATAGTAGAATTATTTGTGGAGATATAAATATTGTTTTGGTCTAGGTGCCCCTAACGACAAGTAACCGAAAAGTAAACCTCCAAGTGAGTACGACCAAAAATGGCGCCGTTGCCGGGGACGGTGTTAACATGATTTAGATTTTCTTAGATTGTTATTAGTTGTGTCTTTCTTTGCTTGGGGAAGTAAAACTGCTCAAGGTTTGTTCTAATTATTTTCAAGTTGTTTGATATTTTGCATGTCTAGAAGATCACAAGGTAACTTGTTACCCATTGATCACGAAATTGAAAGAACTTTGACAAATAATAGAAGACTTGCTAGAGGAAATTTGAGAGGTATTGGTGAGGTTGTATATATTCAACCAAACACTATTGAGTTCGTCAAACCTTTTGCAAGAGAAGGTGAGGAGAACCCAACACAAAATCCAACACAAAATAAACCCACAATGCCTAAATTTTCATCACATTCCGTACCAACCGAGGAGAACCTACCCAATGGTACTCCCACACCACAACACTTAACCGGAAACTTCATTGCCAAATCCGCGATTATCCAATTAGTCGAAAGAAGCCAATTTGGGGGGATGCCTAGTGAAGACCCTCATTCTCACATGGAGACTTTTTGTGACTATTGTGATGCGATTTCACAAACCGGTGTAACTCAAGACCAAATTTGATTGGTCTTATTCCCTTTTTCTCTAATTGGCACCGCAAAACAATGGTTAAAAGGCCTTGATAAGGCTACTCTCGGAATTGACTCTTGGAAGAAATTGGCTCTAGCTTTCTAAAAAAAGTTCTACCCAACGGAAAAGACTGACATGCTAAGAGCTCAAATTACGGGTTTTAAGCAAAGGGATGAAGAATCTTTGTATGAAGCTTGGGAGCGGTTCAAGGGAATTTGTCGCTCATGTCCTCATCATGGACTTAGCGAGTGGTTCTTGGTTCAACAATTTTGGAATGGTCTTTATGAAGACTCAAGAAACATTCTCAACATGGGATCAAATGGTATGTTCACCGAAGTTGACGATAATCAAACTTGGAACAAAATTGAGGAAATGGCGGTCCATAATTCACAATATAGTAGACCTCGCAAGGATACTGGAGGAGGAAAGCATGAAGTTGTCTCTACTCAATTGGGTGCTCAACTTAGTGCTCACATTGATACCATCAATTTAAAGTTCGAAAAAGCTATGGCTAGACTTAAAGAAGCCTCAAAATCACCAAAGCATCATGTTAATGCCATGATGGCATCTTCATCAATCCCAAGTGGGATATGTGAGAATTGTGGAACTTTGGGACATGACCAAAGTGAATGTAGGGGAACAAATGAACAAGTGAATGCTTTTCAAGCATACAAGAGTGGTACCCCTTATTCCAATTATTACAATGAAAACACCAAATTCCACCCAAATCTATCATACAAAAGCCAAAATGTTCAAAACCCTCAACCAACATACACCCCACCTCCCATGAGAAACCAAAATCAAAGACCCTTTTTCAACCAAAACCAAGGTTACCAAAACCAAACTCCATACAATCAACAAAATGACCAAGGTTTTGATGTTCAAAAAGCGGTCCTCCAAATGAAAAAGAATCAACAAGAGTTTTTCACTCAAATGCAAAAGGATAGTCAAGCAAAGGACATCACCATCAACAACATCCTAGCCCACACCAAAATGTTGGAAACCCAATTGACTCAACTAGCATCTTCAAGTTCTCAAAGACAAAAGGGGCAATTACCACCTCAAAGTAAACCCCCAAGACATGAAACGGTTAGTGCCATCCACTTGAGGAGTGGTACGAGATATGAAGGACCGAAGAAGCAAGTTGAGGATGAAGTTGTGGAAGCTAGTGACAAAGAAGAAGCTGTGCAAAACTCCAAGGATGGAGAACCACCAAAGGAAGAAGTTTCAAAGAAAAGTGAAGACAAATCCAAGGAGAAGGAACTCATTGTGATTAGACTTCCTTTTCCAAGTCGTCAAGCTAAGCCCAAATTTGATGACCAACTTGGAAAATTTATGGAAATTGTGAAGAATTTGGAAGTCTCGATTCCTTTCACGGAATTAATCAATCACGTGCTGGCCTATGCAAAGTACATGAAGGACATCCTTACAAAAAATAATTCGATCCGGAAGCTTGAAACCATCGCCTTCACTAAGGTGAGTAGTGCAATCCTTCAAGGGAGTTCACCTCCAAAACTTAAAGATCCGGGAAGCTTCTCAATACCGTGTACCATTGGCGACACCACGATTAACAAGGCCTTATGTGATCTAGAGGCTAGTGTGAGTGTTATGCCGTATTCGGTGAGTAAAAGGTTAGGGATGGGAGAGCTTAAATGTACCAACATCACACTCCAAATGGCCGATAGATCGACGAAGACACCATTATGGATATAGGAAGATGTTCCCATAAGAGTTGGGAAATTTTTCATCCTTTATGGACTTTGTTATTGTTGACATGGAAGAAGACTCCAATATTCCAATCATTCTAGGTAGACCTTTCTTGCACACCGCAGGTGCGGTGATAGATGTGAAACATGGAGAGCTTACTCTAGAAGTGGGAGATGAGAGCATAACTTTCAATCTTGATAAGACCATGAGAGCTCCCCGTTTGCATGAACCATGTTTTATGGTTGATCACTATAGCCGGAAGGATGATGGGAAGAAGTCCGAATTCCAATGGAAAAAGAAAGTTGATGATGCTCCATCAAAAGAGCAAGAGAATAGCAATAAAGAGAGCTTGAAAAGCTCACCTATGACAAGTGAAGAGGATGGCCTCATTGGCCAAATCAAGAAAGGAGGAGAGTTGTCTCTATCAACTCAAGAGATTTTTAATGATCAAGTAGACGAAGTTTGCGGTCTTTGGGATGATGAGTTTGAAGGGATTTTCAATCCCTATATTGGCAACGCTATCGATCAAAACCATCATGAAGGACAACAAGTGCAAAGATCTATTGTGGATCTTTATCATGATAATGAACAAGCTTTCGACTACTTCTTCAAGGTGTTGGGTAACATCAACAACACCTTGAAATGCCCCCATGACATCTCACTAAGGATGAGAGTTTGGTGGAGTCCTCTCCAAACCACCATTTGTAAATTTTCTAACTCCCTAACTTGCATTTTAATTCTTACATTGCATTTTTGTCATTTTTGGATTTTTGTGCCTTGATCAAGATATTCATCATTTTTGAGAGAAGTGAGGGAGGGACTAATGATTTTATTGATGTGTAGTGTTTTAACTTAGTGTGGGGATAGCACTTGCTTAAGATATCCATGCCTTTGTAGTGCCCCTACAATGTAGAACACGAGATTTGACGAATGGAAATGAAAGGGGTTATGCAGTGCACGGATGGACCTGAATCCGTGTTGTCCAAGAGGAATCCGAGCGGCTTAAGGGTAATCCGCTCGTCTTGCAGGAATCCGAGCGTCTGAGAAGGAATACGTTCGTTCTGTTGAGCTACAAAAATCAAAAATTTGGTCTGTAAAAGAATCCGAGGGTCCTACCTGAGAGGACGCTCGTCTGGTTCTGGACGCTCGTCTTAAGGAGAATCCGCTCGTCTTTTTGCTGCAACACTTTAAGAAAAATTCCTGTAAGAGAATCCGCTCGTCTTTTTGAAAAGACGCTCGTCCCACATAGCAGAATCCGCTCGTCTTCACTGAAAGACGCTCGTCTTGTGACGAGTTTTCCTGAAGCCTATTTATGCAGAATCCGAGCGTCCCGTGCCTCCAGCCGCTCGTCTTCCCCTGCTGTTTTGAAATTTTCGGGTATTTTAAACCCCCTCCCTCATTCATTTCATTCTTTCAACATTCAAACACTACCCATAAACCCCAAAACTCTCATCCTCTCCATCACTAAAAACAAGATTTCCTCAACCAAATTCAACAAAATCAAATCAAAACTTCCTCACAACAAAAATTAATCACTCCTTTTACAAAATCAATTGATTCAAACACCAAAATATTCAACTTTTGAATCGATTTTTGGGATACAAAGCAACATTCTTTCATCTTGAATCGATTTGAGCATAGCTAGAAATTGGAGATTTCAACCTTCCTTTGGTGTAAATCAACAATGGCAAGAACTAAAGGAGCAACAAAGGCACTCAAAGCAAAGGCACTTTCAAAAAGGCAACAACTTTTTCAAGCAAAGAAAGCTTCAAAGGCTTTGGTAATTTCTAATGCAAATTTGGAAATTCAACAACATGACCCCCCTATGGAAGCAACAACATCAACAACTACGGTTATTGCTCAATTATCCGACTATCCGGAGGTAATTTTCACTTCCGATTCTCATAGGGATAAATTTGTCCATTTTGCTAAGAAGACCATTATGCCAACAAAATTTATTTGTGATAATGCCTTGACAAAGTTGGGTGTTCTTGAGCAAACCAAAGCCTTCTTTGAGGCCATGTATGGGATTAGGTAAATTGTTTACCATGAGAGAATTGACATACCCCTCCCTCACCATGGAATTCATAAGTTCATTGAAAGTTACTAAGGTGGAGACTAGAGAATACATCGAGTTTCGTCTTGCAAATGTGAATAGACGCATCACCTTTGATGTTTTGAGTAAGATATTAGGCCTTAGTGATGCCCCGTACTATAATAAGATCCCCGAAAAGTATGACCCCGCTCCTCTTTGGGAGGAAATTTCCGGAAAGAAATTTGTGAGCTTTTATGCTTGTCGTGCTCTATTAGGGTCCACCATCTGGGCATTAGAGTGTGGCACAAGGTCATTGGAAATACTTTGATAGCGAGAAATGACACTAATCATCTTACCAAGATCGATTTTGTTCTTCTTGAGTCGGCCTTGAACATAGGAAGGAAGTATACTAAGCCATATAATGCTCTAAGGCTTTTGGTTGAAAGATGGCCTAATGTCGATTGTGGCAAAGAGGAAACCGCTTTTATTGTGAATGGAGGCCTAGTTACCTATTTGGCCAGCCACTTTGACCCAAACTTCACCAAAGACAAAACATATGTAGCGGTGAAAGGAGGCCATCTCATTGATATGGATGCCATGATTAACAAGTTTAAGTGGGTCAAGCATGATCCTCTTGACACCAACTATGGGTGGCTAACCAATGAAGCTAGATCCTTCACCTTGCCTTCAAAGATTTACCGATTGAGTGTTCACCGAACAAACTACCTTCTTCCACTCTCCAAGGAAGCCGAGTATATCATTCATCAACAAAGAGTCGAAATCGAAGAGCCTTCCTCCTCCATTGTCACACCACCCTACCCATTCAAATATCAAGAGTTCAAACCCAAGGATGTTGCAGTGGGAAATGATTACTTGACCCTTCTCATGAGAGAAATGCACCAACAAGCATATAATGATCGAGTGGATGCCTACAAGGCCCAATATCCGCCCCTCCTTCATTTAGCTAGGCAAGGACTACTTGATCAATCATGTCCTTTGTCTAGTTGGGCGGATAGAGAGGTTTTCTTTCCAAGCACATCTAGTGGTGAAAGACCGGGTGGAGAGGAGAATGTTGATGATGAAGTCGTCGATGATGAGGGTGGTGATGAAGAGGTAGGTGAAGAATAAGAGGTTCAAGAGAATGATGAAGAAGAAGAAGCTCAAGATGAGGAAGGAGAAGAAAGTGAGGAAGATCAAGGAAGTGAAAGCAGGAGTGGAGATGATTCCAGTTCTATGGAGGAAAATGATGATAATGATGATATGATAGAGGATTAGCAAACCTTGGAGGCTCCTACACCCTTATGGTTTGTCTACTTCTTTTGTTTTCTTTATTTTATCTTCATCATAGTCTTGAGAGTCCTAGCAACACGGAGGACTAACACCTTGGCTCCACTAAGGTGTTCTTTTTATTGTTCCCACATGAAAAATCCAAAATGACAATTTATTATTTCATGCATTGCATTTCGTATGCATGAACTACCCCAAAATTGAAGACATTAGAAATAATGTTTATTTTGGTTTGGGGAAGTACATGCATACGCATCGGGAGGTATTCTAAATTACGCTCTCCGCCATAACAAAAACCCATGCATCATGTAGTGTAGCTTAGTATAGCTTGCATTTAGTTTAGAAATCATGCATCATACTTGCATAATTTCCTATCATATTGGCCATTGAGGACAATGCCCATACTAGTCTGGGGATGGGAAATTATAACTTGACTTTTATTCAAAAATCCAAAATTTCGAAAAATCAAAAAATTTCGAAAAATCAAAAAAATCCAAAAATTGAAAATCCAAAAACATGTTCATTTCCTTTGTAGTGTAGTCTTGTATATATTATTATGTTTGTCTATCCTTGTTCACATTGATCGACTACGCCACATCCGAGACATGAGGATATTGAAGACCACATGGTATGATCTTTCCAATCTCCTTTTTCCTCTCTATGTTAATGACTATGTGGCTTTATTTTGATTGATGCGGTATGAACAATGTGAATTTAGGACTTGCATTTAGATTATTTGGCATATTAGTTAATAGAATCATATGCATTAGGATATATATATATATATATATATATATATATATATATGTTAGTTGCATCATGACATGTAGTTTGCATGTTAGGAAAATTTTGTGAAACCGTCTACTTGGGAAGCGTGACAAGTGTATATAGGCCTTAGTAGATTCTTTTTCTTCTTAAGACTTTGCTTGTTAGAATACTTGTAAAACACCCTAGGATCTGTCATGCTAGTATCCTTTGACCCATAGATTAAGGCCTAGTCAAGAGTACCTTGTGGTGTGATAACTCCTTGGCTACCGTTTATTCCAAGGTGACCATCATTCATCCATGTTCTACCATATATTTTGTCATCAAAGGGAATGGGCACAAAAAGAAATTGTTCAAAAATTTGAGTTCAAGAAATGAAAAGTGAAAGAAAGTTTGCAAAATGCATCAAAAGAAAAGAGGAGCAAAAAATAGAACTCATATGCTTCAAATATAAGGCACCCTCGTTACTAATTGGGGTGACTTTGAAAATGTTCAAATGAAAATGCAAAAAGTTGAAAAGTTGTCAAGTGTTGAAATGCCAAACATCAAAAGAAATGGCAAAAAGAAAGTGTTCTCAAATGTCAAATGCCACAAGAAATTGGGGGGAAAAACAAATAACAAAAGCAAACTCCCAAATGAAACTCAAATAATATCGATCCCTTTATCCATCGTATCCACTTTTGTGCATGGTAGAGAGGGGACGACCCTTCTTCTTGTCTAGGCAAGAAGGGGAATTCCGCGATCCTCCAGTGTTTCTAACACCATAGGGAGTCTATTCTTGACAAAAGAATTTAACGATTGAGGACAAAGGTACCCTAGCTTGACACAATTTGGAGGTGATTTATTGGTATCCTTCTAGTCTTAGTAGTTTGAAGAAATTGCATCGATGAAAGAGTGTGTACCCTTGAATTACTTCCCATGTAGATAATTTCCGCCACTTAGATGAGGAAAGTGGCTATCTTTTGTAGATGCATCCATTACTTGATTTTGTGTGCTTTAATGTTTGGATGTGTCGCCATTTTGGCAAGACCCAACTTGCCTTGCAAGAAGGCATCCTACCTCATGGTTGTCTTGTTGTGAGTTGAAGGGGCGGAGTGAGACGCGCTAATTGTCTCATATCGGCTATGCTATTAGGTTAGTTTAAATAACGGTCCTAGTCTTTGTCACCTCTTTACTCGGGACAAGCAAAGGTTCGGTTTGGGGATATTTGATGTGACCATTATTTGAGCGTATTTAGTCCCCGAATTAGCCTTGTTCCCATGCTTTTTAGTGCATATTTAGGTCATTTTTTGTCTTTAATCCTTTGTTTTGCATATTCTTTGAGGTTTTGTTCCCTTGGTAGGAAAGGAGTGCAAACCTTGCATTTTCATGGCTAAATAGAGCTAAATTGATTGAATTCAATGACCAAGCATCAAAGAGAAGACAAGACTAGAAGGCCTTTCTACATATTATAGTAGATGGACAATGATGAGGAAAGATCCTTGCATCTCCGACAAGATCCCCAAGGATTGTTGGAAGAAGGAGGAAGAAAAGAAGAAAAAAAGGAAACTGACCAAGAATCCGATCGGCTTGACCCTCGGGACGCTCGTCCAAGAAGGCCAGAATCCGAGCGTCCGACCAAGGAATCCGCTCGTCCAACAGCCAGGCAATCCGCTCGTCCCGCTGCCTTGGATGCTCAGATTGTGTTACAGCAACTTCCGTTTTCTTCTTCTTCTATGAAGGATGCGCATATTTCGGAAAGACCGGCAAAAAGAAGACCGGCATCTCTTTTGAGAGGAGCGATTCCTCAAGAACTTAATCGTCATTTAAGCCCTTATTAAACCCTAATTTCTGTACCTAATCCCCACTATAAATACCCCATTAGTCTAATTAAATAATCATGTTCTTCTTATCAATCTCTAGTGTAGTTTATATCATTCTAATCTCTTCTTAATCTTGTAATCAACTTTTAATTAAGTCTTAATACAAATCTCATTTCCTTAATCTCTCTTTTGTTCATATTTTATTTTGGGTAATTGAAGATTATTTGGGTTATTATTTATGGACATGGCCCACCTGCGTATGCCCTGCCGATCTGTGGACAATGGCAGCGGTCTTTTTGAAAGCCACGCTCGGCGGCGTAAAGGTGCTTTCGACCGGATCGTTTTAGATCGGTCGGTTTCGTCTCGGTAAGGGTCTCGAAATGATTAGAGATGTTCGGAGTCGCCACGAAGCATTTGTGGGATGCCTGGAACCCGTTCGAATTCCACTTTATACCTCGGTCAAATCGAAGCACAAAGCAGCGTTTTGACATAGGTACTAAAGATAAGGAAATCGTCCCTCTTTAGCATCCTATCTCTAGAATGACTCTCGTACGCCCTGGATAAGGTCGTCCACTATCCAAAGTTTCTGAGTAAGAGGTGAAGGTACGTATTGGGAAGCCCTTTAATCAGACACCCAATCCCGCCCGCGTTTAGCGGCCTCTACTTATCGATCTTGGTTGGTTGAATGCAAAAGTTGATAAAACGGTTTAAATGCATGAATGCGCGCATCCAATGATTTAAACCTAATATGTGAGAGCTTTCTAAGTCGGTTTGATTTAATCCAAGTATCAAGTATAAGATGTCGAGTTGGATTAATGATTGATTTGCATGCAAGACGGAAATTAAACATCCATTTACCGTATTAGGTTTAGGGTGCATAACATGATGCATTTGTCTTAGTAAGGCATTTGGCAAATATGGTTTGAATAGTCATCTGATCCGTCCTATATCCGGGTTAACCGGAGTCGGGATCGTCCTAGATTAATCTTTGAAGGGAATGACCACATACTGCAGGACGGCTATAAGAGGCGCGAGCCAGCCGGCGGTGTAAGGGGCCTCCCTCTGGTTTTGAAAATGAGAAAGAAAAGGCCTGCTTGAGGCGCGGGGTAGCCAACGGCTGTATGCCGTGTTCTGACTGTTTAGAAAACGTTATGAAACGTGTTGAAAATGGGTATTTGAACCTGGTTTGATCTTGAAAGGGTCGTTTAGACCGCATTTGTTGATTTGAAGAACTAGACTCGAATAATCATCATTGTTTGATAATATTCGGTGTCGGGTTCGGTCTTGACAAGCATGACATGAATAGTTTTGAAAATGATTATGGACTAATTGTTTTAAGTTCATTTTGAATGTGATTAGTCGGTACTCATCATCGTACCCGGGTTAAAATCCGGCATGGTATATAGAACCAAGGATGATTTCATGTTGGTGACTAATATGTTTGTTTTGAAAATGTAAAGAAATGAAATAAAAGTCTTTAAAATACCTTTTAAATGCCATTAACCAAATATTATCACCGAAACACGGATTTAACCGTCATGGTATGAAGAACCAAGGGTGAAAAATGCTTTATGGTTAAAACATGTAAAATGAAATAAAAAGGTTTCGAAAATACTTGAAATGGTAAAAACCGATTACAAATATGAAAAATGGATTAAGGGAAATGACGAGAACAAACACGGTTGATCTCTGGTCTGAGCACCCCATTTAGGCACGAGCCAGTAGGCGACCTAAAGGGCTTCTGCCTCAGACCAAAAATCAGTTTTGGCTCGTTTATTCCATGTTTTGGTTCATGTTATGCATGTTTTAGCATGTAAAAGTCATGAAACGAAAGAAAACATAATAAAAGAGGATTTTTACACCCTCATACTTACATGTTTGGTTGTGGCGAGTGACCGACGTAAGTGTAACAACTTGTTTGATCGGAAAAAACTCGGTTTAAAACCGTTTTGGTAAGTAAAAGAGTGTTTTAAATGTTTAGTGATGGTGTAGTGGTCAAAGTGGTCGGACAAGTAGTTTAATGCACGATGACGGTACCAAACAATGTGTAAGACTCGTGTTTACGATCGGTAGGTCGTAAACACGCATCGGATTGTGACTTTAGAAGTCGAGTCGAGAATTTTAAGGGAGAAAAGAGGGGGCGAACACTCGCGTAAGTCTCAAATGGGCGACATTTGAGGGGTATTTATAGGAGAATGAGTGGTTGTGTGAGTTTTGAGCGACGTGGCCACCTGGGCTGCTCAAAGAGGCGCGAGCCACGTCGCGGCACTTCGAGTTGTGTTGTCACTATCACAACAAACGCAATCATGATTTGTTCTATCCTAGGTTTTGTAGTCACATGTTTGGTACTTGACCATTCATGAATCCGGGAAAACTTAGTATAGAAGGCTTGAGATATTTTGTTTTTGTGGTTGACTCGGTTTGACTCATTGTTGGAGTCGGGATTTTGAATTTTCGAGTCGGTTTTTTGGCTCGGTGTCGATTTTGACTCTAGTTAGTGTCATTGCGACCCCGTCGTTTTGCATTAAACACTCCAGGTATTTTTGAAATGTTTTGAAATGTTTTGTTTTCGAAATCGTTTTAAGTTTTCCGACGTAAAGTTGTACACAAACTGTCGATCAAACTCTGCGATCCCCAAAACATGTTGTAGTCCGATAATCATCGGGTGTTTGTTGGAGTCTCAGCAGATACTGGGTATCTACATTATTGGGAGATTGACAACCTTCCAATCAATCATCAAGTACTTCTATTATACTTTGCTTTATTATTGGAATCATTAGTAGGTATAATTCTCTTAATCCCTTTTTAATTATTGTTAATTATTTTCATTTATTCATCATGTCTTGCTTTGTTAATGTGATTGACAACCTTGTTAACATGCTAAACTTGATAATAAGTGAGTAGTTTCCTTAACTAGGGTTAATGGGTAATTAGGGGAAATCAACATGGGGAATGATTCATGCTTAATTTAATATGTTTTCATAGTTTATTTGCTTGTTTGTTGTGATCTCAACTTATGCACATGTTATGTTTGATGAAATGCGAGCCTATGAATCCTTGCATTTTTTTACCCATCACTTACCTTTTTAATGACACTTGTAAGACATAAACCAACTCGAGTCTCATTAGACCATGCATATAGTTGAGTAGAGAGGATTAAGTCGACTTGTAGGTGTTGTACAATCTAATCGATTCGGCTCCGGGACCCAAACCTTCCTAGGATTGTAAGATATAAACCAACTCGATCCTTCACAACAATAATTGCTTGCTTATAATTTGAGAATATGTTTGTATGATCAATTCCCAAGAATTCCCTATGACCCCATGACACCCTAGTGCCTTTTATCAATTGTTTACATCCCTTTTTAATCATCTTGCTACTTACAATTGAAAATCTTACTTCAATACCCGTCCCTTGGGATCCGACCTTTACTTGCCTCTTTACTAATAGTAGAGTTGTTTGTCAAGTTATAAATATTGTTTTGGTCTAGGTGCTCCTAACGACAAGTAACCGAAAACTAAACCTCCAAGTGAGTACGACCACTAAGCCCCGCTCATCTTCATCGAGCGAATAACCCATGTCCATTAATGTGCACATCCCTCTTATGACGGGAACCACAAGGGGCGAATCAAGGGCGTAAAGCCATTCACGATGATGCTTCCACTTAGCCAGGGATGCACCCCGTACATAAACATAATGATACTATCACACAATCAACGATGTTACACACCACATAAACAACCAATAAACGGTACTGAGTAGGAAAACCTACCTTTAGCAATTAACAGCAACACCGCATACATCCATACGAGATAAGACAACCTCCATCAACACCTATCACAACCAGTAGGGGAAAACCCTGTTACTCACAAGCATAACCATAAACAAACCTAGGTATGATGATGATGACTTGCCTATGCTAGGCATTCCGGCGACAAGACTACACCCGACTCAAGTCTCCATCCCCACGGTGTCTCCAAATGTAAAGGGTCTCAAAAGGTTGAAGGTTGGTGAGGCAGAAAATATATCATCGATTAGGTTTAGGGAGAAAATAAATGAAAACTGATTTGGGTTTATGACTCACTGTAGATACCCAGTATCTGCACCTTCCAAAACCCACCCGATGATGATCTGACTATAACGTGTTTTTGATATGTGTGTGTGGATTGGCTATATATGAGACGGTTTAATGCACTACTCAGATATGAAAAATGATTTCAAAAGTTTTCTAACTTCATTTGCATTAAAATAACACTATTTAGAATTAAAACCGTCTTCGGACCCAAAACCGACTCAGAAACCCGCAACTCGAGTCAACCTGAGTCAACCCAAATCTCGAATGTCAAAAATAATGCCATGAATGTCTTCATCGTGTCATTTCCATTAAAATGACCCTATTTAGAGTCAAAACCGTCTTCGGACACAAAACCGACTCAGAAACCCGCAACTCGAGTCAACCTGAGTCAACCCGAGTCAACCCAAATCTCGAATGTCAAAAGTAATGCCATGAATGTCTTCATCATTTAATTTCCATTAAAATGACCCTATTTAGAGTCAAAACCAACACCGAGCCAAAAACCGACTCGAAATTCAAATCCCGACTCACACGGGTCAAACCCGAGTCAAAGACACAAAATACCTACCTCAAATATCACCTAAGAGGAAGCTTCCACGGCTAAGAAAACGTCAAAGGCCACAAATCACAACCAACAAAACATTGGTTAGAATAAATGCAAAATCCAAATTTGCGAAAGAGACAGTACACCCCATTGAGTCACGGGGTGGCTCGCGCCTCAATGGGGTGTCTCCTTAGCCTCCAAGCAAATACAACCGACCTACCATCCCACATTTCTCTATAAATACCCACCATCACACACCATAATATTCACGCGAGAGTCCGCCCCCTCCTTCTCCCTTAAACTTCTATACTCGACTTCCTAAGTCACAAAATCGACACATGTTTACGACCTACCGATCGTAAACACAAACTGTCTCTAAAGTCGTCTATTTCGCAAACATCAATACACGTAAGTTTGAGGGTGTAAACAACTCACTTTATTTCATGTCTTTACTGTTTTTATGAGTCTATAAGCATGAACAATGCATAACACGATTCAAATATAGGTTAGACGAGCCAAAACCGAGTTTTGGACCGAGACAGAAGCCGTTTGCTCTGCAAAGTGGCTCGCGCCTCTTGTGGGTCTAGGGTCAGACTCATCCGTGATTGTTCTCGTCTTTCCTCTTTATTTCATTTCTTATTTGTAATCGGTTTTTACCGTTTCACATGTTTCAAATCATTTTTATGATAAACCTTTTAACCATAAATCATAATCATCCTTGGTTCTTTATACCATGACGGTTTATTCCGTGACTCGGTGATATTATTGGTTAATTACATTTTAATGGGTATTTTAACACCTTTTTTTTTTTAGCATTTTTCTCAGTTGTTTACATTTGTAAACATACTAGTCATAATTCATAATCATCCTTGGTTATTTATACCATGTCGGTTTAATTCGAGTACGATGACAAACCTAACTAATTACAAATAATTGAACTTAACACAATTAGTTCAAATCAAACATTTTCCTTTTGCACATTTTACATTTTTATTTGTAAATTATACTTTTCAAACATGCAAATCCGACAACGAATATTACTAACATAATAGTAATTATTCCGAGTCATGCAAACAATACTTGCAAATTATTTAATCATAAATACCGTTTTAATCAACCTTTTCAAAACCAGGAGACGCCCCCATGGGTCGCCCCATGGCTCGCGCCCCAAGAGGCCCTCCACTTTCATATTTCAAAACCTCGGCAGAGCCCCTTACCTCGCTAATAGGCTCGCGCCTTAACAGGGCTGCCTGGCACTGTTCTGCCTCGTTTTTAGCACTTGACTTGGACGATCTCGATTACGGTTAATCCGAATACATGACGGATCAGATTGACAAGCTTACATTTTTACACTTTGTCATTTGACACCCTTTTTCAATAATGGATCGTGTCAAGCATCATAACCCGAACTTGGTAAATGGATGTTTAATTTCCGTTCTCACATGCAAATCAACCATAAATCCAACTTGCCATCTTATGCTTGATATTTAGATTAACAAACCGACTTAGAAAGCTCACATGTTAGGTTAACACTTTTGGATGTGCATTCATTCATTTACACCGTTTTCTCAACTTTTGCACTTAAACAACCACGATCGATCAGTAGAGGCCGCTAACGCGGGCGGGATTGGGTGTCCGATTAAAGGGCTTCACAATACGTACGTTCACCCCTTACTTAGAAACTTTGGATAGTGGACGACCTTATCCAGGGCGTACGAGAGTCATTTTACGCATAGAATTCTAAAAGGAGGGACGAGTCCTTATCTTTAGTACCTATGTCAAACACTGCTTTGTGCTTTGTTTGACCAAGGTATAAAGTGGATTCGAACGGGTTCCAAGCATCCCACAAATACTTGGTGGCGACTCCGAACATCTCTAATCGTTTCGAGACCCTTACCGAGACGAAACTGACCGATCTAAACCGATCCGGTCGAAAGCATTTTTACGCCACCGAGCGTGGCTTTCAAAAGACCGCTGCATGTTCACAGATTAGCCTGGCGTGCAGGTGGCCCATGACTATGGACCGGTAGGTGGACCCCCAAATCCACAGACCGAGACGTGGCCCAAGTCCACAGTTTGGCGACTCCGCTGGGGAAAACTAGGACACTTGGGTCTTTGTGATCCTTAGAGGTGAAACTCGAACGAGGCCGTGGTTAAAGTGCATTAATTGATATTATGGTCATAAGTCGGGTTCCTTGTCCGGGCCCACAACCTAACCTTTTTCGACCAATTGGCTCGTCTCTTCGGCGTGAGTTTTCTCATCCCCGCGTTTTGAATCCCGATTGAGTCAAGCATACCATTGACGTTACACATTTCTGTTTCGTCAAAGAGCTTTCATCACTTTCGAGCACGAGGCTAGGGCACCCTACTTACACATTTTGTTTGGATTGGTATCCCTCTCGCAAATCGGGGTTTGATCGCTTGGTGTGTAACCCACCCTTTTAAGCCAAAACCGTGTCAGCATGATGCATAATATAATGAAACTGTGAATGCTTATGTGCTACTTGATCATAAGTCCTTCCGTATCATTTTCAAACTTTCAAAAGCACATTTTTGCGCCGTTATAAGGGCCATTTTAAACCTCGGTCTTTCGCCGACCGTTGGACGCCTTTTTAGGCCGTCGTAATGACGATTTTAAAATCCGGTTTTTATAACCGTTTCAACACGCCTTTCTAGGCCGTCATAATGACGATTTTCAAATCCGGTTGTTATAACCATTTCAACACGCCTTTATAGGCCGTCGTAATGACGATTTTCAAAACCGGTTTTCTACAACCATTTCAACACACCTTTCTAGGACGTCGTAATGACGATTTTCAAACCCGGTTTTTACAACCATTTCGAAGCACCTTTTTATGCCGTTATAATGGCAATTTCAAAATCCGATTTTTACAACCGTTTCAAATGCACATTTTCATGCCGTCTTAATGACGATTTCAAACCTTGGTTTTCACAAACTATTTAAAAATACCCTTTTACGTTGTCATAATGGCCATTTCAAACCTCTGTCTCTCGCCGACCGTTGCAGTCTCAAATCACCTTTTACGCCGTCATAATGACGAATTCTACCCTCGAATTTTTCAAATTCAAAATCAATTTTTAAACAAAAACGTTTTTCAAACCGTCGTAATGACGATTTTGACCCGTGCAACTTTTCAAAATTTCAAATGTCATTTTCGAAATCAAATTTGGCTTTTCTAAGCCGTCGTAATGACGTTTTCAATTCTCACATTTTTCGATTTGCATACCGTCTTTCAAAGGTTAAAACGGTTTTCTAACCCGTTGTAATGACGAATTCATTCCTCACGATTTCCATTTTCAAATCTTGAAAACGAATTTAACCGTTTTCAAATTCCATTCAAAATCAAATCATTTGAAGACGAATTTAACCGTTTTCAAATTCCAATCAAAAATCAAATCATTTGGAAACGAATTTAACCGTTTTCAAATTCCAATTCAAATCAAATCATTTAAAGGCCAATTTAACCGCTTTCAAATTCAAATCAAAAATCAAATCATTTGAAAACAAATTTAACCGTTTTTAAATTCCAATTCAAAAATCAAATCATTTGAAGGCCAATCTAACCGTTTTCAAATTTCAAATCCAACTTCAAATATTTGAAAACAAATCTAACCGTTTTCAAATTTCAATTCAAAATCAAATCTTTGAAAACTAATTTAACTGTTTTCAAATTTCAAATCCTATTTCAAATTCTTAGAAAACAAATTTAACCGTTTTTAAATTTCAATTCAAACTCAAATCTTTGAAAACAAATCTGATCGTTTTCAAATTTCAAATCCAACTTCAAATCATTTGAAAACAAATTTAATCGTTTTCAAATTTCAATTCAAAATCAAATCATTAGAAAACAAATTTAACTGTTTTCAAATTTCAAATCAAAACTCAATCTTTGAAGACAAAATTAACCGTTTTCAGATTTCAATCAAATTTCAAATGTTTGAAAACAAATCTAACCGTTTTCAAATTTTCAACCCAATTTTAAAATCCTTTGAAAACAAACTTAACCGTTTTCATGGCCATTGTGATGACGATTCCAAATTATTCGATTCTTGATTTTCTAATCCGTGATTCGGAATTTTAAAAAACCGTCTTTGGAAACAACACTTTGTTTTCAGAGCCGCCACAATTTTAACTCAAACCGTCTTTTGAAAACAAACTTAAGACAACTCTTCAACTGATCGACTTTCGGAGATCCCTACTCTTCGGAACCGTCGATAAAACGACAAATGAATCTTTTTTAAAATTTCTATTTTCGAAAATTTCAATCCACCTTTCTGATTCAGCCTCGAGTCGATTAGAGTCCAGTCGATTTCAAGTCCAATCGATTTCAAGTCAAGTCGATTAGAGTCCAGTCGATTTCAAGTCCAGTCGATTCCTCTACATTACGAGCCAAAGGTCAAGCATCTGTACATGTCTCGTCCAATGGCGTCACGCCATCAACGCAAATCGAAACTAAGTCAAGAGTCGTCTGTCTGGGCATCACTATGCCAAAGTTGACACTCGAGTCTAAGTTCAACGTCATGCATCAAGAGTTCAAACACGAGAGGTCATTCACGGTCTTTAATGAACTCATAACTTAGTCACACCGTTGCGTCTTCACGATGTATTTGTCTTTTATACATACGTGTCGTACTTGCCTTTGTTTGTGCGATTCTTTGCCAAGACAAGTTATAACGCCTATCGTTATATCAAATAGGAATCCCTTGGGTGCCATCGATTGCCAACCAGGAACTCAAGAAGCTGATCCATCTGCATCCACCATGACTCATGCTAAAACCAACAACATGGTCCTTCGACTCCTAGCTACCATGGAAAACTTGAGCACTCGTCTCTCCCGGGTTGAGGACAAAATGGCAACTGAGAATTTTCTCTCTTCTGATATTGAGCAAAGGGTTAAGCTCCTTGAAAGCTTCTCTCATCGGCCAACGACCAAACCAAAATGAGACGACCTCATCGGTCCTTCCCTGATTTGGGTATGCCTTATGCCACAGCCTTGGAAAGGCTAATCTCCCAAGGAAAGCTCAAACCGATTGGTCCAACTCCGGACCCTCTACCAAACAAGCGAGGTCAAAGATGGGATAGAAACCTCTTTTGTCAATATCACCAAGGTCGCGGATATGACACTGAAATGTGTCTCCCTCTAAAAGGCGTTATCCTTGATATGATTGAAAGGGGCGTGTTACCATTACCTCCCTCAGCAAATAACAAAAATAACCCTCCAGAAAACCCTATTGGACACAGTGAGGAATCTTCTCTGGACTGCTCTCACCTCATCTCTCCTGACGATGAGAAAATTCATGCAATTGAAGAGGATGGCCTACAAAGCGTTATAATGATGCTCTCCGTCTCCATCAACAACATATTCTCAAAGTTGCAAGTTGCTATCGATGACTTGAACACCCGGGTAGCTAATTTGGAGAAGAGGTTTGGTAGTACAGAAAATGAACCTGACCATCAAGGAAACCAACCCTTGGTTCACCAACCAACAGCTGTTGAAAATGAGGAGTCATCCGATGGTTCCCACATCCACGAACCTACCAACAAAGAACATGAAATTACCTCACCAAAATCCCCTTCAAAATACAAAACAACTTCCCAAAACCTTCCCATTGACAATGACCAAATCCTGCTTCCGCCCAGGATTGACAAAAACAAAACTCACAAAAACATCCCAAAAAACACCAATGTGGGAACCATGGGAAAACATCAAAGGGTACTCACAGATCTGGGAATAACATATGGCACTGCTCTGGAGATACTTGCTTCAGAAGGAATGCTCCAACCCATTGGTCCGACTCCGGACAAACCTGAACACAAAAGAGGTCGTTCATGGAACGGAAAGGCCTATTGCCAATACCATCAAGGCAAGGGTCATGACACCGAAACCTGTTTCAAACTCAAGCATGCCATTCAAGATATGATTGAAGCTGGCAAAATCATAATTGCACCTCTCAGTCAGGACAATCCTCCTGAATGTCTCAAGTCAAACAGCAAGGTTGAACGTTCTCAAAGGACATTCACTAGGCTCAACATAACCTATGCCGCAACTCTTCAAAAGCTCATGACTAAACAGAAGCTACAACCAATCGGGCCCACCCTGGACCCGTCTGAATGCAAGAAAAGCCGTTTCTGGGACGGCAATTCCTATTGCCAATATCATCAAGGAAAAGGTCATGACACTGAAACGTGCTTCAAACTGAAACATGTTATTCAAGATATGATCGACAATCATGAACTGATAGCGTCATCCCTAAGCCAACCAAGTGATGAAAACAACCCTAATCAACATCTCTTTCTACAAGGAGATAAAAGCCTCATCGACTATTGTCCTCATATCATCCCCAACAACGAGAGTGAAGTGCTAAAGTGGGTCAATGCTCAAGATCAAACATTCAAGCCACTCGATGTTTGCGAAGGATATCTTCGAGGAGGAAGATGATTATTAGGAGTCCGTATCTACGATTAAGTCTGAGTCCGAGTCCGAGTCTTAGGCTTTCTCATATCTATCCTAGCGTCTGTCCTTTTATTCCTAAGTGACAAACTGGGGGCTGTCCCCACGAGTCACATGTATTCATCGAGTCTGTGCCAACATCTTATTTATCTAAATAAAGGCATAATTTTCAACTATCATATATTCTCCTCTTTACCACTTCCCGTTGACAACGAGAATTTATTTGAGAATTGATTTAAAACGAACAATATATTTCAATTCAATGTGAGTACACTCGAGTGACGTTCCGTACCGAGTAAGCAGAGGACTCGAAACTCCGTGTCCATTCTCTTTACCTATTCTATGTCTGGAAATAGAAACCTTTCATTAGCGCCCTATTTAGAACGAGCTTCTATCAAAGGGATTCTACGACGAACCTACATAACAAACCAGGACATCTCCCTGTTCATGTTCAATGACGGAAGGCCTTCCCCACAAAAACATCCCATCACCAAGTATCAACCTCTCACCAACGGGTACATCCTCATCCGCACCTTTACCTGCCTCGAACGAAGGACGGCAAAGAACCAATAAATTAAAAACCAAACCAAAATCAAAGGCCTAAGCCAATGGCCATTCCCACAAAGCCAAAGCGAAAGGCCAAAATCAAAGGCCCAAGCCAATAGCCATTCAATCAAAAGCCAAAGCGAATGGCCAAAATCAAAAGCCATTCAAGCCAACAGCCATTCACCCAAAGCCAAAGTTCAAGGCCAATATCAAAGGCCCAAGACAATAGCCATTCACCCAAAGTCAAAGCGAAAGGCCAAAGTCAAAGGCCCAAGCTAATATCCATTCGCCCAAAGCCAAAGTTCGAGGCCAAAGCAAAAACCAAAGCCGAAATCAATTCGCTCAAAGCAAAAAAACCAAAGCCAAAGGCTACTCACCCAACATCAAGGCTGAGACTCAAGCCAAAATCAAAACAAAACAAGATTGAAACCCTTTTCCCAAAAAGGCCAAAATCCAAAGAAAACATCCAACACACAAAATCCTGGACAAGTGAGTCCAAAATACAATGTCCAGGACCAACAAATCCAAAGCCTGGACCAACGAGTCCAACACATCAAGTCCCGGACCCACGAGTCCAAAACACCAAACACCAAAACCTCAACCAAAACTCCTTCACCCCTAAGTCCTTCTGCAGACTACTACAAGGAAACCTATCTGGGATCCTGGGGATTCCCCTAAAGATCATAATCAAAACTGTTTCATCCCTAAGTCCTTTCAGATACTACTACGGGGAGACCTATCTAGGCTTCTGAGGATTCCCATCAAGCTCGCAATATCGCACCTTAACCTTTAAGGACCAGACATGTAAATCTGATCCCATGTTATTTACCAACCATTTCGTGCTCAGGCCACATCAAGCCGGAGAACCCATTCCGCACCACACTACAAGCCATTACCCTTCGGCCTAAACACCACAAAATTCTTGCTCCGGATTTTTATCTGTTAAGCAAACCCATTATTACCAAGCTCCACATTCCCTAATGTTGAAGCCATTTTTCACCACAAACCCCACGGAGTCCTCAAATGCTTTGCTATCGAGAACGAGACATAACTAATCTACCCTTAGAGTCCACTTTTTAGTGTGCTCAAATGATAAGGAACATTTTCACAAATTACACCTCTTCGATTCATGATCAAGAGGTATTTATCTCCAATCAAACTTCGAGTCACCAAACGGAATTTCCCGTCGTGACGCTCAAGTCCAGATTTTTATCTGTCAAACACACCATTATTACCAAGCTCCACATTCCATAATGTCGAAGCCATTTTCACCCTGACCCATATACGGAGTCCTCGAATGCTTTGCTACCGAGAAATGGGACATACCCAATCTACCCTTAGGGTCCACTTTTTAGTGTGCTCACATGATAAGGAACATTTTCAAAAATTACACCTCTTCGATTCATGATCAAGAAGGAATTATCTCAAATCAATTTTTCGAGTCACCAAACGGCTTTTACCGTCATGACCCACACACTTAAAGGTCTTAACATCTCGCTTAGGCACACAAACACATTCAGAACTACGATCTGGTTTGATTTCACACCACGTGAATACGTAGGCAGTCCCTCAAGGACACAACCATACAACTCAAAATCACTTCAAGGTCCTAACATCTCGCTTAGGCAAACACTCAGAACTACGATCTAGTTTGATTTCGCAAACACGCGAATACATAGACAGTCCTATTACTAAGACACAACAACACCCCCACACACATTCAATTTGCACACCTTCAATTTGCAACCCACTGCACACATAGCTCAGAACTACGATCTGGTTTGATTTCGCAAACACGCGAATACGTAGGCAGTCCTATTACAAGGGCACAACCGCACATCCTTTTCAAAACATTTCCAATTTTCAATCCTCAATAACCAGCTCAGAACTACGATCTGGTTTGATTTCGCAAACACGCGAATACGTAGGCAGTCCTATTACAAGGGCACAACCTCACATCCTTTTCAAAACATTTCCAATTTTCAATCCTCAATAACCAGCTCAGAACTACGATCTGGTTTGATTTCGCAAACACGCGAATACGTAGGCAATCCTATTACAAAGACACAACCGCATATCCCTTTCAATCTCAACCATCAACATCAATCCTCAAAGCCGCCCACCCAGCTGCAAAAATCAATCTTATACCTCTTTACTGGCGGCTTCTTCCTTAATTCGTTGCCCATTCCTCCTTTTGTCAGAATCTCACCTTCTCACTCTGGGGGCTTCTTTTTGAAGACGCCACCCATCCTTTATCCTCAAACATCTCTTGAGTCTCAACTACAGTCCAAAATAAAATCGCCCATAGTCTACTGCTCGGTTCGGGCGATGACAAGGTCTTGGTTCCGCCCTCCGAATCATCATACCTCGAGAAGGGATCTCAAGTAAGCAAACAAGGGCAAAGATGTCTGGAGAAGATGATCATCTCATGTTCTCCAGCTGAGCGGACCTTCCAATCCAGGGATCTGATGCGCGTTATCACCCTTTCTTGGCTAAGGAGTTGCACTTACATGTGCGAAGTCTGTCAGAGTCACCCCCGTGTCGTGTCGATACTGAGTAGGCATCACGTTCACGACTGCCCATTTGTCAGTCTGTCAGTATGCGTCTGTGTGAGTCAGTGTCCCAATAGCCACGTGTCTCCAATTTATCAAATCACAGATCTACGAGTAACAAGGCTCACCTTTAAGCTTCACAACATTCAAAACTTCTATCTCCCTTCGCGTGAGATATTACATGGTAGTTGCTTTTATGCTAATTGCTCACATGCTTATGTGCGTACGTGCTTATATGCTTGCATTCAAAGTGCTTGTCTATGCGACTGCGGATTTGTGTGGTCACTAACCATGCAGATAATCTTGAGAAGACAAACTCACTCCAACTGAGTACTGGGTTCTTCCCAACAAACGGCGACCCATCAAGTCCAAGGGCTTTAACCCCGTCGATTATATGGCATACGCTACCTCCCAGCGAGCAGCAACTCAGATCCCCGGCGAGTCCTGAGAAGTTTCTAACTCCCCAGCGAGTACCGATTTTCAAATGGATGTCACACATGCTATTTCCCATAGTCGATCTTTCGACCACCATGGCTGGCGAGCCGTTGTCCGCAAACAAGATACAACTCAAGGACGTACCCCGAAGATGCCTCGGGTACGACTCCTTTTCACAAGCTGGCAAGCCTTTGTCCGTAAATAAGATACAACTCAAGGATGTATCCCGAAGATGCCTCAGGTACGACTCCTTTTCACAAGTTGGCGAGCCTTTGTCCGTAAACAAGGTACAACTCAAGGATGTATCCTGAAGATGCCTCGGGTATAACTCCTTATCACAGCTGGCGAGCCTTTGCACGCACACGAGATACGACTCAAGGACATATCCCGAAGATGCCTCAGGTATGACTCCTTCTTATGGCTGGCGAGCCTCAAAACGCACCACCTTGAACACCGGCTGGCGAGCCTTTGCGCGCAAATGATTGAAGGACGTATCCCGAAGATGCCTCAGGTATGATTCCTTCTTATGGCTGGCGAGCCTTTATACATAGTCTAATGGACTTTAAGCGACCCGAATCGGAAGTCGACATACTCTAAAATGTTCCCGACGCTAGGTCCTTGACTCGAATCCCCGAGTCGCCTCGACGTCGCCCATCCCGAAGGCAGGTCCTTGGCTCAAACCCTTTTGAGTCGCCTCGACGTCGCAATGGTCTTCAGGTTGTAATCTTCGATTGACCTGGAGATTATACTTTGACTTTTGCCCTGTCCAAGCCTCAGTCAAAGTAGGGGCTCTGTAGATACCCAGTATCTGCACCTTCCAAAAACCACCCGATGATGATCGGACTATAACGTGTTTTTGATATGCGTGTGTGGATTGGCTATATATGAGACGGTTTAATGCACTACTCGGATATGAAAAATGATTTCAAAAGTTTTCTAACTTCATTTGCATTAAAATAACACTATTTAGAGTTAAAACCGTCTTCGGAACCAAAACCGACTCAGAAACCCGCAACTCGAGTCAACCTGAGCCAACCCGAGTCAAACCAAATCTCGAATGTCAAAAATAATGCCATGAATGTCTTGATCGTGTCATTTCCATTAAAATGACCCTATTTAGAGTCAAAACCGTCTTCGGACCCAAAACCGACTCAGAAACCCGCAACTCGAGTCAACCTGAGTCAACCCGAGTCAACCCAAATCTCGAATGTCAAAAGTAATGCCATGAATGTCTTCATCGTGTAATTTCCATTAAAATGACCCTATTTAGAGTCAAAACCGACACCGAGCCAAAAACCGACTCGAAATTCAAATCCCGACTCACACGGGTCAAACCCGAGTCAAAGACGCAAAATACCTACCCCAAATATCACCTAAGAGGAAGCTTACACGGCTAAGAAAACCTCAAAGGCCACAAATCACAACCAACAAAACATTGGTTAGAACAAATGCAAAATCCAAATTCGCGAAAGGGACAGTACACCCCATTGAGTCACGGGGTGGCTCGCGCCTCAATGGGGTGTCTCCTTAGCCTCCAAGCAAATACAACCGACCTACCATCCCACATTTCTCTATAAATACCCAACATCACACACCATAATATTCACGCGAGAGTCCGTCCCCTCCTTCTCCCTTAAACTTCTATACTCGACTTCCTAAGTCACAAAATCGACACGTGTTTACGACCTACCGATCGTAAACACAAACCTTACACATATTGTTTGGTACCGTCGCCGTGCATTCGACCGACCCATTCGACCAACTCAACTAATCAATCAACATGTTTTAATCAACATATTTTCAAAACAAAATCCTTTTCTAAGTCACCTTTTTAAACTTCTTTGATCGCGATTAGTCACAACGAGAAAACTGTCTCTAAAGTTGTCTATTTCGCAAACATCAATACACGTAAGTTTGAGGGTGTAAAAAACTCACTTTATTTCATGTCTTTACTGTTTTTATGAGTCTATAAGCATGAACAATGCATAACACGATTCAAATATAGGTTAGACGAGCCAAAACCGAGTTTTGGACCGAGACAAGCCGTTTTTGTCAAAAGTGGCTCGCGCCTCTTGTGGGTCTCGGGTCAGACTCATCCGTGATTGTTCTCGTCTTTCCTCTTTATTTCATTTTTTATTTGTAATCGGTTTTTACCATTTCACATGTTTCAAATCATTTTTATGATAAACCTTTTAACCATAAATCATAATTATCCTTGGTTCTTTATACCATGACGGTTTATTCCGTGACTCGGTGATATTATTGGTTAATTACATTTTAATGGGTATTTTAACACCCTTTTCTTTTATTTAGCATTTTTCTCACTTGTTTACATTTGTAAACATATTAGTCATAATTCATAATCAACCTTGGTTATTTATACCATGTCGGTTTAATCCGAGTACGATGAAAAACTTGACTAATTACAAATAATTGAACTTAACACAATTAGTTCAAATCAAACATTTTCCTTTTGCACATTTTACATTTTTATTTGTAAATTATACTTTTCAAACATGCAAATCCGACAACGAATATTACTAACATAATAGTAATTATTCCGAGTCACGCAAACAATACTTGCAAATTATTTAATCATAAATACGGTTTTAAACAACCTTTTCAAAACCAGAAGATGCCCCCTTGGGTCGCCCCATGGCTCGCGCCACAAGAAGCCCTTCGCTTTCATATTTCAAAACCTGGGCAGAGCTCCTTATCTCGCCAATAGGCTCGCGCCATAACAGGGCTGCCTGGCATTGTTCTGCCTCGGTTTTAGCACTTATCTTGGACGATCCCGATTACGGTTAATCCGAATACATGACGGATCAGATTGACAAGCTTACGTTTTTACACTTTGTCATTTGACACCCTTTTTCAATAATGGATCGTGTCAAGCATCATAACCCGAACTTGGTAAATGGATGTTTAATTTCCGTTCTCACATGAAAATCAACCATAAATCCAACTTGACATCTTATGCTGGATATTTGGATTAACAAACCGACTTAGGAAGCTCACATATTAGGTTAACACTTTTGGATGTGCATTCATTCATTTACATCGTTTTATCAACTTTTGCACTTAAACAACCACGATCGATCAGTAGAGGCCGCTAACGCGGGCGGGATTGGGTGTCCGATTAAAGGGCTTCCCAATACGTACCCTCACCCCTTACTCAGAAACTTTGGATAGTGGACGACCTTATCCAGGGCGTACGAGAGTCATTTTAGATATAGAATGCTAAAAGGGGGGACGAGTCCTTATCTTTAGTACCTATGTCAAACACTGCTTTGTGCTTCGTTTGACCGAGGTATAAAGTTGATTCGAACGGATTCCAAGCATCCCACAAATGCTTGGTGGCGACTCCGAACATCTCTAATCGTTCGAGACCCTTACCGAGATGAAATCGACCGATCTAAAGCGATCCGGTCGAAAGCATTTTTACGCCGCCGAGCGTGGCTTTCAAAAGACCGCTGCATGTCCACAGATTGGCCTGGCGTGCAGGTGGCCCGAGACTGCATATCGGCTTTCGGCCCAAATCCGCAGACCGAGACGTGGCCCATGTCCACACTCACGACTTCTATACTTATGCTAAACTCGCCGTACTCGATCGAGTATGGGACTTACTCGATCGAGTGGCCTCTACTCGATCGAGTCACCAGACTACTCGATCGACTAGCCTACGCTAGATCGTGTTCCCACATCCCATAGGTTACAATGACGCAAGGTCGCTTGTGTGAAAGGTTCTAAGGGTATAACATGTGTCCAAGGTCAGTCAATAGGCAGTCAACGGGTCCTAACGGGGCGGGTTTTACATTTTTCATTTATTCGTGGGTTTTGTCTCATCAGTAATATAATCAAGAATAGTTCCTTGATGGTTTGTAGTGTGTTCTTTCAAAGGGTAAAAGTGATTTGTCAATGATCTTTGGAACCAGTCAGAGGTAAATTTTATCTCATAATGAATCAAACGGAGGATCACCTCAAAAGCTACATGAAGATTGATACTGTCGTTTCGTACCAAAAATAAAATACCTAAGTACTACTAACAGAAGTCAGCGGTAAGTAGGGTCGATCTCCACAGGGAGGCGGTGTACTATCTATTTGTCGATTTATCTGTCTAATGTCACGATGGGGGTTGAATTGATTGTGAACTAACTAGAGACTAAAACGAGGGAAATAAATAAGAGAAATTAACAGCAAGAGAGAAGGGAGTATGCTAGGAGTCGGTCCACCGTGGCAGCTATCAGATCTTATACTATCGGAATATTAAGGCGATTAGACTATTGATAAGAAGAGCTATGGTCGTCACCTTTCGGTCCTTAAACCGCCCTAGAGCGTAAACAGCTTAACTTTCGCCCTCACTGCAATACCCTATTGTAATTAAGCAAGCCTTCCCTTCCAATCTTTCGATCTAGGTCGGGGTTAACTAGGTTTATGGTCTCCTGCATGCATTCATTCGACCGGATAACAGTTAAATTGCCTAATACAATTCTTATCGCAGGGCTAATCTATTTAATACAGTTAAAACATGCTACCACGGCTTCCCTAATCCTAACATACTAGGGGGATTTAGCTAGACATGGAGTAAATAAGAACAATAAATAAAGAGGGGGAGAGAACAATAAACATTAAATAAAAAGAGAGAAAGGAAGAAGGAATTACTAAATTAAGAGATCCGGAAAATGAAGGTAGAACAAAGGTAACAGTGACAGTGTATATGAAAAATAATAAGAGAAGGGAAGAAGAATTACTGAAATTAAGCGATCCGGAAATAAGAGAACAAAGTAACAGTGTATAGAGAAAAGGGAGAAAAGCAACGTGATCCCCCGATTATTGGCTCCTTGCAAAAGACAACCCTTACTCCTATTTATAAGAAATTAGGAGTAAAGGTTAAACCTAATGACGGAATTTAGACTAAAAAGCCCAACCCGTGGCATAGTCCACTCGATCGAGTAAAGAAATCACTCGATCGAGCAAACTTGCCTCGAAACCAGCTCGATCGACCAAGCATAGTGCTCGATCGAGTAAGGGCATATAGAGAACTGGTCGATCGACTATATAACAGTTCGATCGACTGATTATTGCACCTAAAACCACTCGATCGAGTAATAAATCACTCGATCAAGTGGTACTTGACTTCAGCAGCTTGTAATTATCGTTAGTTGACTTTGACTTGTCCTTTTAGCGCCCAAAACACCTTCACGCATCCCAAGACAGCAATAAATCCCGCTCCAAATCCACTCTTCCTCCAAATGCATGCTAAATGAGCGGTAAAAGGCTTGATTTCACTACTTTATGGTCCATTCCTACAAATAAGACAAAATAACCCAAAGTAGCATATTCGGGGCATTTCGTAGCATAAAACCACGATAAAAGCATAGAAATACGTGCATAAAATAGGCTAAAAAGACTATATAAAATGCACGTATCAAATCTCCCCAAACCAAACCTTTACTCGTCCCCGAGTAAACCAAAATGCAACTAAAGGAACGGAAAAAGATAACTCAGAGCTAGCTACAAATGCCCGCTTAAGCCAATTTAATGCAAGCAAACTAACATCTATAGCTAAACAGTCAAATGCAAACGAGTTATAAGATGTTTATAAACAAAGCTGAACCTTCGACCTTGCAAGACCTTTAATAATGGACTCTCACGGGTCACTCTTCTCTCATGAAGCAAAGGGTGAACATATATATGTAAGAGAGAAAGAAAAATAGTCGCTCACCTAAACTACGACCCACATAAACATGCATGCAACTAATATGATAGACAATTCTAGCTACCGAACATACATTCCAACCAACAAGGTCCCACACAAATAGAGGGCTTACAAAAATAAGGTAAAGTGAGGCAATGGGTAAGAAAAGGCAAAACATTTATGGGAATGTGGAGGTATAGGCGGCCAAGCTAGTACCTAAACAAAACCATATGGAACAAATCCAATTCTCAACTCAATTATGAAATAAGCACAATGCCCTTCATTTGGCATAAAACTCACCAAACCAAACTGAACTCACTCCTCAAATAATGTAAGATAGAACATAGGAGTAGAAACCGTCAACCAAACAACATCTTTTTTCAAATTTTTCCTTTCTTTTTCTATTTTTTTTCGGTTTCTTCTTTTTCATTCCTTTTTTTTTCATTTTTCATCTTCTTTTTTCGATTCTTTTTTTTTTTCTTTTTTCATCACGTTTTTTTTTCTTTTCATCATCCTCCCTTTCTTCATAGATTACCAACTCCGATTCAATCGAATATGCGCCAATATTTGATACAATGAAATATATACCGCAAAAACAATCTAAACTAGCTTGACAAGGCAGGCTAAATTTGGATGTAGCTAAGGGTCAACTGGCAAATTTGGCTAATGTGGAGTTAAATGGGTAAAAATGAAAGAAAGGGAATTTGTAAGCACCTCCCTGCGTGTGACACCAACCACTAACCCGAATGTATGACGGCAAAAAGCAATTGAATCTCATGTACGTGCAAATTGATGAACATGTTATGCAAGGAGTATACTACTCACAATCCTACATGAAACTGGTCATAAATGACACCAGTTTATAAGGCTCTAATATCTTAGAAATTATAAGTAGGTTGCCAAAATTTCAGGTCAAGTCTATTCGTTCAGCTAAATTAAACATTAACTCGTAGATATGCAAAAGACAAAGCTAAAAAGATAATAGTTCAATGCAGGGCTTAAGCAAAAGACAATTGCAGAGCAATATCATCATGGAAATCTACCGTTCCGACTCAACCTATATGCTAAAATAAACGTGAAATTTTTGAAATTTTTCAATTTTTTTGAATTTTTATGGAATTTTAAATTTTTATGAAATAAAAACAATGCAAACAGAAAATTAAACGTGATTACTGAAATGCAATAAAAACAATATGCAGACGTAGATATGGATGCATAACCTCCCCAAACCAAACCGTACAATGCCCCCATTGTACCAAAACATGGAAAGGAAATGCAAACTGAAAGGAGAAGGAGAGTAAATGCGGAAAAACTCACAAAATGCGCGAATAAGGGGACCTCCCCAAACCGACCATGAACACGGGAGGTTGCTAAAGGCCCGGAAAACCGTCTCAGGAAGCTAATCCAAGTCAAAAACACTCGATATCCGTCCAACATTGGTCGATCGAGTGAGTGGGCATCCAAGAACAACTCGATCGAATGGTGGTGTGGTCGATCGAGTGGTTTTGTTTCTGCAGGTGGTCGATCGAGAGGATTGACTGCTCGATCGAGAAGATCTCTCAGCTAAAGTGCTCGATCGAGTAAAACAAGTACTCGATCGAGTGATCCTCAATGTATTTCCTGCAAAACACAATGTAAACAGCCCGCAAACTAACAAGACAAGCATACTGAGAAAGTCTATGGTATAAAACCATTTATTACAACTGAAAGTAAATAAAAAGCAAAATAAAATCTCCGGGTTGCCTCCCGGGTAGCGCTAGCTTCAGTCAGGTCCCAGCTCGACCTTCTTTTTCTTCGAGCCACATAATTAATCACGATCAAAACAGCTCAAAGCGCGCAGCATCAAATCATACATCTGCGCATGTGCTACACAAAAGCATAAGTAGCACAAAAGTGGAATAGCAAAGTAGGAAATAAAGATATGTAGACATTTAAGTCTAACAAATTTCCTATGGGCGCTCCTAAATTTATCCACCAAATAAAGGAGCGCGGGAGCAATTGTCAATAATTCAGGGCTCCAAATTAGATTAACAATTCTAAAATGACAAGGATGGTGAGAAATTGCTAATTTATGCGTCCACATATGAGGGGGTATAGCTTTGAAAAAGGAAGCATGAATAAGACGAGGCAATTTACAAATAATAATAAAATTACCGTTTACTACCTCAGGTGGATCACTCTTAATGACGGAATCATAGATAAAAGAATTCATTACCTCTTCCGTGCTAGGAGTAATTACCGACTCACCGCCTTTTGTCGCCCTCGAATCCGTCCCGTAAATCTCACCTCAAGTGCATCCAGCTTCGGCTTTGAATAAGGGAGACTCACCATAACCGTTGTCATCATCAAAGTCGTCATCTAAATCAAGCCTAAATGACGAATTACAGCTCCCAATGACCAAATCAGTCGATCGAGCAGAATTACTACTCGATCGACCAATCTCTTCCCGCAATTCACTCGATCGAGTACAAACATCACTCGATCGATAACTATCCTCCTGCATGTCACTCGATCGAGAAGGGATATCACTCGATCGAGGATCGTCTTTCCGGAAAATCACTCGTTCGACCAATAATTGTCACTCGATCGAGTGATTCCTCCCTCTGCCGCTGAAATCTTCGCGTGGGGTAGTGAAATATGATAGGAACTCGTCGTCCGAGTCATAGAAGTCATCCTCATCATTGGGCAACACGGTTTCCTTAGGAGAAAAACCGCTCTCAAAGAAGATAAACCTCTTCTTCTTGCATCTCACTTTAATCGAGCTATTTGTGACTTCAAATATGCAAGGATTCGAGTATCCATATCCCTATCACTCTCTTGCATTTGTGATACAAGCATTCTCATCAAATATGTCAGCTCCGCGACCTCTTCTCTCTCCATCTCAGCTGCTAATTGAGCAACTGCAGACTCGAGCTCATCAAATCGCGAGACATATTCTTGCACTTGGAATGCAAGTTCCTCCATCAAGAATTTCAGCTCCGCAAGGTCTTCTTCTTGTATATCAGAGGAATCTTGTTGCGGTGGCCATTGATAGGGCGGATGTGGCGGCACAACTACAGCTGCATTGTGCTCAGCAGAACCACATCTCCCGCCGTAAATCACCGTCTGTTCCAAAAAATGGGACATCGGTGGTGGGTCAAAGGTACTCAAGCCTTCCCTTTGACTGTCTTTCACCTAAAACTGTCTAGGTAGTACCTGTAAGGCCTATCAAAACAGCACTAAACAAAAGATTAAAACAGCCTCAAGGGAAAAATCCCCTGAGGCTACAAACAGATAAAATTAAACAAATAAATAAATAGATTGCCTCCCGAACGGCGCCAAAATTTGATATTGTCGTTTCGTACCAAAAATAAAATACCTAAGTACTACTAACAAGTCGGTCGGTAAGTAGGGTCGATCTCCACAGGGAGGCGGTGTACTATCTATTTGTCGATTTATCTGTCTAATGTCACGATGGGGGTTGAATTGATTGTGAACTAACTAGAGACTAAAACGAGGGAAATAAATAAGAGAAATTAACAGCAAGAGAGAAGGGAGTATGCTAGGAGTCGGTCCACCGTGGCAGCTATCAGATCTTATACTATCGGAATATTAAGGCGATTAGACTATTGATAAGAAGAGCTATGGTCGTCACCTTTCGGTCCTTAAACCGCCCTAGAGCGTAAACAGCTTAACTTTCGCCCTCACTGCAATACCCTATTGTAATTAAGCAAGCCTTCCCTTCCAATCTTTCGATCTAGGTCGGGGTTAACTAGGTTTATGGTCTCCTGCATGCATTCATTCGACCGGATAACAGTTAAATTGCCTAATACAATTCTTATCGCAGGGCTAATCTATTTAATACAGTTAAAACATGCTACCACGGCTTCCCTAATCCTAACATACTAGGGGGATTTAGCTAGACATGGAGTAAATAAGAACAATAAATAAAGAGGGGGAGAGAACAATAAACATTAAATAAAAAGAGAGAAAGGAAGAAGGAATTACTAAATTAAGAGATCCGGAAAATGAAGGTAGAACAAAGGTAACAGTGACAGTGTATATGAAAAATAATAAGAGAAGGGAAGAAGAATTACTGAAATTAAGCGATCCGGAAATAAGAGAACAAAGTAACAGTGTATAGAGAAAAGGGAGAAAAGCAACGTGATCCCCCGATTATTGGCTCCTTACAAAAGACAACCCTTACTCCTATTTATAAGAAATTAGGAGTAAAGGTTAAACCTAATGACGGAATTTAGACTAAAAAGCCCAACCCGTGGCATAGTCCACTCGATCGAGTAAAGAAATCACTCGATCGAGCAAACTTGCCTCGAAACCAGCTCGATCGACCAAGCATAGTGCTCGATCGAGTAAGGGCATATAGAGAACTGGTCGATCGACTATATAACAGTTCGATCGACTGATTATTGCACCTAAAACCACTCGATCGAGTAATAAATCACTCGATCAAGTGGTACTTGACTTCAGCAGCTTGTAATTATCGTTAGTTGACTTTGACTTGTCCTTTTAGCGCCCAAAACACCTTCACGCATCCCAAGACAGCAATAAATCCCGCTCCAAATCCACTCTTCCTCCAAATGCATGCTAAATGAGCGGTAAAAGGCTTGATTTCACTACTTTATGGTCCATTCCTACAAATAAGACAAAATAACCCAAAGTAGCATATTCGGGGCATTTCGTAGCATAAAACCACGATAAAAGCATAGAAATACGTGCATAAAATAGGCTAAAAAGACTATATAAAATGCACGTATCAAAGATAGCGATAATAGAACGTGCCAAATTGTCAGATCATGTTTTGTGATCCCTAATTATAAGAACATTATTTTTCTTTAGTATTTATTAGATTGATTTTCGATTATACCTATCCTTTGTAAGTATCGTATGACGCTCTATTAATGAATTGTTCTTTTCTTTCAAAAAAAAAAAAACTTATAAAATGATGAAAATAATTTAAACTTTAAAAATTTCGAAACAAATTATGTTTTTATTTATTTTAAATCATAGTTTTATCCCATGGTTAATTACTCAAATGATTAACATATAAATATAGTCACTGGTCACGTACTCGTAAAAAGTGATCGATCCAATATTTCGTATAATGTTGTGATAATGAATATATTAAGCCAAAACTGCTTACTCTTAATAACATCGTATATTAAGCAAGATAATTATAAAATTTAAGAATAACTATATGTTTATATTTAAAATTAAATAAAATAAACATTTGTAAAAATGCGTTAATTAGACTGTTTTATAAATCGGCCCGATCAAACCTGTATTTTGTAAACCCGAAATTGTCCCAGCCCGTATTTTATTCGAACCTAAAATAACAGAACCCATAACCCGCCCGTTCGACCTGTTTGACAAGTCTAATCGTATGGATTTAATCCAATGTCTCCATCGTAGATTAGCTATACTCTCGTCTTGTTTGGACTTGGCATAAGCAAGTCTTGGGTAAGTGCATTAATGATCAGACCTCCTAAGCCTTATTTAGCGCATTCACTGCCTGGAAAACTATACACCCTAAAGGCAAAGGCTAAAATAGTTACACTGTTCTTCACTTTACTGCTATTTTTGTGCCTAACTGAACAAAATAAAGTTTAAGAGCAAATCATCTTGTGCGACGGTTAGTGCATGTGATCAGAGAAGGTGATCACTTTTTTTTTTATAAATAGTGACAACTTTTGTTTAATTAGTGACCACTTTTTATGTCTAATAAATGACCATTATTTTCAAAGTTGTCACCATTTACCCAAAAATGGTCACCATTGATAAAAAAGTGGCCACTTTAAAACATAAAAAGTATAATAGAATTAGTGAAGTTTTAGAGGCAGAGGCGGTCTTGGCACGAGCCAGATGAGGTGTAAGAAGAAATGAAAGCGCTGAAGACACTAGTTCAGCATGAAATAGCTTAAGGAGAAATTAGAGGAAGAAGTATGTTAAACGAAAGTTTGGAAAGCTTGGGGAAACACAGTGGTGATAAGTGTTTAGGTATTTTTTACCGAATTGGTAGATTCGGGTCAATGCGGTCTTACTCGTCGGATATTTGATTGTTTTGTTTGTATGAAGGTATTTAAATAAGCAAATAAAGTACGAAATATAAATTAACATGTGAGATTTGGTGACGCGGAAAACCCAATGTGGGAATAACCGCGGTAGGGACGGTACCCTGCCAAATATTGCACTAGTTTTGAGTAGAAGGATGATTACAATTAAGACGTAATGCAAGTCTTGCTAGCACGTGGTATTGGATGTGTAGGATCTTGAATGAATGTATGCGTGTATGCGTATGTGAATGAATGTATCTCCTTCTTTGATTGCTTCCTTGGCTATTTATAGGATAAGAACCCTAGATGAATCCTACTTTGATTATGGAAAGGGAATATAATTTCCATAATAACTCTTTCCATGTTTGGCCGTCTCCCTCAATTCTCCCTAATCTCCCTGAATACTCTTTCCTAAATCCAAACGCTTCCTCCAATGGGCCTCACCCTTCCTTTCGCGCACGTGCCGGACCATTCGTGCTATTCCGTGCTTCCTACAACTGTGGGCTCCCCTTCTCTTATCCCTTCTCTTATGATACATTTATTTATCAAGTAGGCCTTTCCCTTTTGAGTGATTTTTAGCCCAAACATTTTGCCCCAAATTTCTTGTGAAGTACGCTTCGAGGTGTCGAGCAAGGAATTTACGTAGTCGACTGCTAAAACCTTAAGCCGTCATTTGCACCCCTTTTCATGCAAATCCATCATTTCAGCCGCCCACCTCCTCTTTTCTCGCACCCTACTCCCTCTCTCTTCCTTTATAACCCCAACCTCCTTTCTTCACTTCATTAATTACAAAATCATTTCATAAAAACTCTCTCTCTCTCTCTCTCTCTCTCTCTCTCTCTCTCTCTCTCTCTCTTTCTCTCTCTCTTTCTCTCTCTCTCTCTCTCTCTCTCTCTCAAATCCTTAATCTTCCTTCCCTCATTCCTCTGTCGGCTTCACTATTCTACTCCCGTCATTCCTAGGTATTTCTCCCTTCTTTTCTCTTTAATTCCCATTTTCTCTTTCTTCACCATGGGCAAAACCCGGCACTCATCGTCGACTTCCACACTCTCCGACCGTAACCCTGATCTGGTCTTTCCTTCCCGGGGACTCTTCACTCACCCCCATGATCGTGACTCTGCCTTGACCCTGCGCGACATCCCTATGATCAAGGGTTTTCTTGCTCTTGGTGACGGGGTGGATATCGCCATCCCTGAACCAGGTCAAAAAGTTGATGCCCTTCGTCCAGGATGGGTTTGCTTTTATTTATACCCGTTTAAATATGGTCTTCGCTTCCCTTTTCCTAAACTCGTCCAAGACTTCATCTTCACAAACAACTTCGCCATGACACAAATTTTCGCCAATGTCTGGAGGGTTCTTCTTTATTCCTTAGCCGCTTGTCAAAATACTGGAAACTCTATCTCTTTGGGTGATCTGGCCCACATGTACAATATCAGGTACCTGGGTAGGGGCCAATTCTCACTCCAGGGCTCTAGAGAGGCTCCCTTCAGGCATGTGTCCAAATCTCGAGATGAGAAGTGGTTTGAGGATTTCTTCTTTGTGAGGAAGGACTCTATCCCGCCGTCTGCCGACTACATCTTCGAGAAATGGGTCATAACTTCGAGTAAGTAGCCTTCTTGTTACCTGATTTGTTTTATCCTGCTGCTTACTAGCTTACTTCATCACCCTCGTGCAGGTCCCTACTACTTGACTCGTATTGGCGCCCAGATCCCTGCCCGCAGCAAGTTGTTCTGTATCCCTGAATCTGAGAGAAAATTTCCTGACCTGCTTCCTGGTTTCTCACCTGCTTCCTCCTCCAACCCCCTTCAATCAGCTCACAGCATGTCTTCTGGTAAGCCTCTTACAATTGTCCAAGCTTGCATGCAACTTTACTGACAGCTCTAATTTTCCTGACGCCTGAGATGATGTCTGCTTGCAGGTTCAAAAGTTAATCCTCTGGAAGTTATCCTCCAGAGCGCAAAAAGAAAGAGATCCACTGTCAGTCCTGACGTGGCATCTGCCTCCAAAAGGAGTGCTCCATCTACC